>NW_018482226.1:0-1709 GCF_002113885.1 Mizuhopecten yessoensis | reverse complement strand
CCCAGATACCTTAAAACACTAAACTCAGTATAACAGTGTACGTCAAAAGGCACGCTCAATACTTGTTGCTGGTTGGCGCTGGTCGGCGCAGTTTCGACTTCTGGTGAGGAGTCGACGTGTTAAACAATAGTGTTCTAAGCACGAGGAGATGAAACAGTTGTTAACAACATCTAGAAAAAATATCAAATCAACCATTGATGGTTTAAAGTAAGCAAAACAAAGTAGACCTTTATTGCACTACGTAGCCATTTCATCCCAACTGACACCAAGGTATCACTATAATCTCATTACAGGATGGAGATATCGGAGATAAATTTCATGCCCCATGGTGACAAGTACCATCAACAATACGCCGCCCTTGCGGCCTGGTTTCTTGGACCTAAGGGAGAGAACAAAGATATATTTACAGACTTAGCCAAATCGGCTGTTGAGGCCCACATAGACTTTCGGACGAACTACTATCCGACAGACAAACCCTACATCACTGACGACATTAAAACAGCTCGGGCTTACAGGAACGAAGTCAAGGAACTGAAAAATGAATTAATGAAGATGACAGAAGAACTAAAAGAAACTACTCCAAACCACAGTCTGCGATACGAGGTAACGTGTTTGAACTTTTTCAATATGTTGGTTACTTCAATTGCCCTATATGCAGATGACATGTAGATGAGAGATATATCACCAATATCTGATTTGCATGTACTACTTGTACTACTTGGTACTTTGAAAGCGATGAACAGAGGCGGATTCAGTGCGAGAGGGTTCAAAATTGGGAAAATGGGGATATTTGTTTGACGGAAAATTCCACAAGATGGCAGGGGTTGGGGAGGGATGGGGATCCTTAATGTACCCAACACTCTACCATCCCCGAAAGAAATGATTTCATATTATGGATCAGATGCTGTTGTTTCATAGCATCAATAAACCTTTAAAAACTTTCCTTTATTTTATAATCATCTGTTTATTGACTTTCATTCTATAGCTGTGCATTATATATGACAATAAAACCCTCATTAACAATATGGCTGCAGGGTCACATGCTGTGGGACACCGCTATGCCCGCTAACCTCGGCTACATAGCCGCCCTACTGTACAACTCCAATAACGTAACGAGGGAGGCCAGTCCGGTCACAACCGGCATGGAAATCCAGGTCGGGAAACAGATATGTGAAATGCTCGGGTACAGCTTTGGGCAAAAACCAGAGCCATGGGGCCACCTCACGTGCGGCGGAAGTGTAGCCAACATTGAAGCCATGTGGTCTGCTCGAAACGTCAAATTCTATCCGGTCGCAATTAAAAAAGCTGTGACGTCAGAAGAAGCGTTAAAAGACGCGCTGAACTATGAAGTGTTTGTACCGAGACTTGACGCAAAACAAAAGTTAACTGGAGTTTGTTCTTGGGACCTACTGAACCTCGATATAGATGACATTATTCGTATTCCAGAAGATATGTCGAAGTTGGGGATTTCGAATGACGTTCTCGCAGATTGTTTGTCCAAGTACAGTTTACAGGCTTTGGGATTTTTTAAATTCGCACTTGTTCATGGACTTACTGAGGCACCCGTCGTTGTATCCCCGGCCTCCAATCATTACTCTTGGACAAAGGCAGCGACTCTACTGGGCATTGGATCCGAGAACCTGATCTCCGTGATGTTTGATAGGAATGCCCGGATGAGTATAGATGGTAAGTGGTGTGCGTGTTTATAA
>NW_018482225.1:0-1708 GCF_002113885.1 Mizuhopecten yessoensis | reverse complement strand
ATTTAACTGAAACTCGGTCTAGGAATGATGAGCTCATGGTTCTGACAAACTTAAGTTAACATTATTCTTAACAATTTTGTACTCAAATTGGTACATATTTCAACAACAAATAAATACTGTAGGCCCATGGGCGTCTTGTTTCAAAGAGGCTTTGATTTATTGTCATCAGTCATCTTTGATGTCTGAAGAGACATTCCTGTGTAAAATATTATGCATTACAAATATTGTCGTACATACATGTCATAAATTATCTAGTTAAATTTACATAAATGAGCAATCAATTCATTATCTGGAGTATTAAAACATCATTATTTTTATAAAGGATCTGTACCTGATGTCTTGTTTGAACATCTGTTATTCGCAGATAGAACCTTGAATTAGTTATTTTCTTTCATCCAATAATATGAAAACTATTTCTCAAAACAAGTTACGTACCAAGAAAATATCATTGTCTAAACTAGGAAAAGTATGATTGATTATCAAATGTTGATCAATTGTGAAATGGATCGTATTAAATTGATTTACCACTTCCAAACATCAAAACACTAGTTTACGGCAGTATAAAGACAAGTTTTTATGACTTGGTATCACAAGCATCACTTCTTTTTTTGACATCCCAGATTAAAATTGTCTAGTATTGGTGTAGCCGACAGCAACAGCATTGCCTACCTTGAGGTCTGACCCTTTACTATAGGTCTGGAACACTTTGAACACCTGTACAGCAAGGTCTTTCACCGGTAGAACTGCCAGTGCACACACCTGTCTGTGCACACGCCCCTTCAGAGCCTGGAAACACAGAGCTATATATCAAAAATTGAGATGGGTAGAGCAAACTAAATCATGCATATACAAAATTTATCAAGTAAGTATGCAAAATTTAAAGGATTTTCATGTTTTCATGTACTTCAAGCAAAACTTCATAGGTTATAAATAACCCAATAGAATTTAACTACTTCAACAGGGTGCAAATCTTAAATGTATCCTCTCTGATTGGATTACTCCTAAGGTTTCAGTCTCATAACTTTAATTATGTAAAACTGCAAGTTTATCAAGATTATACTGAACATATATTATGCAGAACGATGATCAAGACAAAGTTTAACATTCAATTAAGAAGAAATATTTGAATGAAGAGGACTTTTTAATTGGATGAATGGGATGGGTGTTTTAATTTGAAGAATGAAAATGACTACCAGTATTTACCTGAATGTAGAGAACACATTAAGGGGGAATGCAAGTTTTACCTGGATAATTGGGAGGACAAAAGCCAGAGTTTTGCCGCTGCCTGTGGGAGCAGACACACAGATGTCACTTGGCCAATAACCTGCCTTCCCCACCATTCCTCCAACACTCAGTGTATCCAGCAGCATTGGAATCACCTGCATCTGCACTGAAATAAACACATTGTTATTAAGTGGATGTACAGTCTGTCAGAAGATCCTTAGGAATGAAGATATATTTTGATGAAAATTTTACAATGGTACAGACAGTGGAGTTTTTTACCCCTTCCTCTCCAAAGTGGAGGGATCAAAACTTAAATTTTGAACCATGAAGTGCTGTTAAAGCAACGTTACCTGAAAATGTTGAAAGAGGTTGAATAATTTGTATGTTATACTTTTAGTATACGGTTAAGAATGACTCAAATTGATATTTTTGTGTTGTTTAGACATGTGGTATTTTATTTCCATTTCACTGTGAACACAATCAC
>NW_018482224.1:0-1707 GCF_002113885.1 Mizuhopecten yessoensis | reverse complement strand
CCCAAACACATCCTGCCAGCTATTCTAGCCTCTCCATCATACGAAGCATTGCTATGACAGAAGCCAACACAGATAATTTCTGATTTGTGAGCAGGAATTCATTGACATACAGTAGATGCGCAGCTATTACTCGCAGGTCATACCTTCTGGTATTTTTATGACAACAGTGACAATAAATTGTGTTTCTAATTTACTGTGGAAAGGTTAGTACACAATTGTAACACATGTTGGCTACACAATGAATGTATTAAATTTGATCTCTCCGGGGAGTATACAGGAACAGAAATATGCTGTTATTTCCTGACGTAGTGTTGTAGATCTGTTACAGCTTTATATAGTCCATGTATCAATCATTTACTCCTGCACTGAAAATGTGCATCAATTGCTCTCCGGTGGAAACAACCAGGAAAAACGAGCTTTCAGAAATATTCGACAGACATCACTGATTGAACAGACAGATATAGACAACATTGCCTTCCCCGTCAAATGTTTGCTACCAGCACTTGTTTCAAATGAAGAGAAAAAAATCAAGAAAACAAGAAGTAATCTCGACCCCCAACCCAGTGTTACTAGCTATAAACATAGGCAGTATATCATCATTTCATTCTATAAATGCAAATTTGTTTTGTCTTGTGTTGAAGGCATGCTAATATCAATGTCAAGAAAAAACAAGTTAATTGCTTGTTAAAAACAACACTGATCATCAAGCTGTGCCTAAAATATAATGTTTTGTTCTGGCCAGGACTTGCCATCAGAGCTTGATGCAGGTGCGAGCAACACTGCCTTTGACATTTAGAGGGAAATTGACTGCAGTAATTGCACAGCCATGTTGCTCATGTTCCAATCACTAGAAAGATGTAAAGACCGAGTGAGGCGTATGAGCACCACATTCCACACTCATGTCTATAGTGGGAGGATCTAGTTTAATTCGAAGATTTCATCTAAATTTTAGTAATTAAATGCAATCTCCAGTATATAAAGCATAACATCTAGAGATCTGAAATGGATTTCTGTCACCATATGTTGACAATTTTACATGTTGCATTTTTTATCATTAGTTCCTGATAAAATTGAAGTTTATGAATTTCTCAGGCAGTACCAATACTTTACGCCTGATGTCTCTGACAAGATATATAACAGATTACATAAGAAATCTTTTGGTGTATTGATGCAGGCCCACTGTCTATACATTACGACGACGATATAAAACAGATTATATTAAGAAATCTTTCAGTAAATTTACTTGCTACACACCCCCACAGCCTATATATTACGAAGAATGTAAAATCAATACTTATCATCAGGGAAACAGTTCATATACATACTAATATATCTGGTTTATGCAATATTGATTTTTGGTGAAAACATATCAGTTTATGATATGCAGGTCTAAGTTTGTTTAAACTGCAGGATTAATCTGGCATCAGGAATGTGCTGTATGTAACTTGTGGAAGCTAGCTATAGAAACAGCTAAGTGCGTTAGTGTAGATATTCCTATAATTATAGTGTGACCACTGTACAACAGAGACAAGTCTGTAGCTGGTGGAGCTGCCATCAAAAACAAGGAGACCCAAGCTTGTAATTCTAAATCCTGTTGAGACTAGATCACTAGAAAACCAAGCACAGAATCCATCCTGATTCTGGTGCAACCAATCATTGCAGAACATGGAAACCAAACTTTTATGTAACTCCCCCAAGCTGGTATGG
>NW_018482223.1:0-1707 GCF_002113885.1 Mizuhopecten yessoensis | reverse complement strand
ATAATGTAATAGGTCGGTAGTATTTTACTTGTAAACTGTGTTATCGTGCGGTATATAGTTCCGGTACAGTATCGAACTAAGCACTACCTACCAACGATTTCATCACTAAATACATGGACACTCGGTACGTGATGTCCACTGTTTGCTCGAGTTCGTCATCAACTACTAAGTTTATTGTTACGTTTCTTACCAGTTCAATTTCATATGGGTATGAACGAAAACAAGTAGGAAGTTATGGACACGGTATAATCATACCACCCGCACGAAACACGAAGAAGATATATAACAGCATGTGTTTTTAATGTTTTAGTCGTGATATGCTATAAAATCAATCATATATTGACGCCATTTTTGTCGTTATCTGGCTATGAATATTAAAATCTTAGACGTGCTGAATTTTGTGTGGGCACCTCGTATATTTATTCAGTTTACAAGTCGATTTTAATTTTCAAAGAAACAGAAGAATCCCAATAACATCGATCATTACTTGTTATGATGTTTTATGTAGTCACGAGTCGCGTGTGCCGCTGATTACGACTTGTTATAAAGGTTTCACGAACAACAGGTACACCGCCATGTTACAATGATTTACCACGAACGAATCCGTCAGATGTATGTTACAGTATCGACAGCCAGGGTGCACGTGTGTCCACACAGTGTAGCGGTTGGAATGTGTACGTGCTTTATTTTCAATCCTGTAAATAATTGAATTGATCCGAGTTTCCGGTCGGTTACTGGCGCGCGAGCTTCCATATCAATCTGATGAAGCTTACCATTGGGTGATTTATCGTAGATATCAGAGCGTAAATCTTAGAGTATATCTATTATGTTAAGCCACCTGCCTGGTTGCCTTGTAAACACAGCGATTTGTGGAGCTGATGAGCCTCTGACATAAGAACTCCTAGACCAATGATAACCAACGTATTGGTACAATTACAGTCGTGGCACGCTCTGTAGAAAAATTGAACAATTCCTCGCCATTATTCCCGACTATTTTACTGTTTAAATAACTGTACATATTCCGTTAAATATGTTGGATATAAAACCGCCTAAATACCTCCGGATTTAATCAGCAATTGGTTATCTTTTATAGCGAGTGAATTTAGAAAGCAGACGTTTTATATCTGTTTTGTCGTTGTGCCTTCCGTCCTGATATAAAACAGGCTCTTTTGATAACTCGCTGGACACGTGCACATGTCTCACCAAGTTTAACAGTTTGGAAACTTTTGTTGCTCAACCGGAAGCCAAACTGTACACATCAATAAGATGTATGTACATACAAGAACCTCTCGCTGTTAAAATTTCGTTACAATTAAGAACAATGAATGATATACGTGAAATTATGTCTCTGTTTTGACCGTATTACGCCTTTTCAATCACTGAATGGTCCTGGTATAGAGGTTTCTTTCACTGAATATATCGGCGTCTTGAACTGCTGAGCACCGCGTCACCCCCTTACCTACCTGTAGTATAGTGGTTTTTAGTATTGCTAATCGCCGTGTCGTTACTTACCTGACCAAAGGTTTGGTGGTCTGTTGTATTGTTGACCACCGTGTCATTACTTACCTGGTCAAGGTATTGTGGTCTCTAGTATTGCTGACCACCGTGTCACTACTAACCTGACCAAGGTATGGTGGTCTTATTTTGCTGACCGTCGTGTCATTACTTACCTGACCAAGGTATGGTGGTCTCTAGTATTGCTGACCG
>NW_018482222.1:0-1707 GCF_002113885.1 Mizuhopecten yessoensis | reverse complement strand
CCTTACCTCTTTCTACTTTGTCCTTACCCCTCCCTATTATGTCCTCAACCCTGTTTATAGTGTCCATATCCCTTTTATAGTGTCCTTACCCCTCTCTTGTGTCCCTACCCCTCACTAGTGTCCCTACCCCTCTCTACAATGTCTTTACCCCTCACTAGTGTCCCTTACCCTTCTATACAGTGTCCTTACCTCTCACTTCAGTGTTCCTTACCCTTCTATACAGTGTTCTTACCCCTCACTTCAGTGTCCCTTACCCTTCTCTACAGTGTCCCTTACCCCTTTCTACATTGTCCTTATCCCTCACTACATTGTCCTTTTCCCTTCCTACATCGTCCTTACACTACCCTTGTGTCCTTACCCCTTTCTACGTTGCCTTTACCCCTCCCTATAATGTCCTTACCCCTCTCTACAGTGTCCCTTACCCCTCTCTACATTATCCCTTACCATTCTCCATCCATAACTGTCACATCTTTGTCGGAATCAAATTACCGAAATGTAAACAACTTTCTCTTATATCAGAAATATGCCTGTTTGTTATCTTGATGAAAACTCGAGAAAGTGTCTGGTGTTGGGAACGGGGCCCCAAATGACGTAACAATGACATTATTTTGTAATGATTGCCATATTTTCTGTATTAAATAACAAGCAGTGAAACTGCTGGTGTGTGTGATGCGATTTGGAGCCGTTGGTTAGTAGACATTTGAGCACTAATCTGTAATTAAGGCAGGCTGGTTATACCTCATGCATATTCCGTCTCTACTCCACCACTTAATTACAACAGGTAATAGACGATTGTGCGAATCAGGTGTAATCGGAACATGTGCCCCACTGCATTTTACACTATTGGCCCATCTCTCCCAACCCCTCTCTGGCGATGAGTCCCCAACTCTAACACGCGTCCTATAATGTGGCCTAATGATGCGTGTGAAGATCAAATTGAGATATCGATCCTTTCCTCTCGTCTACCTCTCTAGATGATAAGCACCTAGTTATTGTATCCTTCTCCTAAACAAACCTAATCACACAATAACTCCAACAAAGCTGAGGATAAAAGCTGGGCTTGACAGTCATTGGGACAGGTAATGCAGAAAGCTCTAATGTTAAACATCAATACTGCCTCCGTGCTGCCTTTCTCTCTCCACAAGCTTCTGTTTGCAAGTCAACATGGCACTCATCTTGCCTCATCATCAATGGGCCCAACACAACGCAACAAAGGCATAAATTGATCATCATTAAATAAATTTATGGCCGTACTTTAAGTAGATCCATTAATCCGACTGATGAGTGTGTGCGAGCTGGAGACTTACCCACTTCCACAATGAGTTAGTTTTGTATGAAGACACAGGTGAGTTGGGCCCAGTACAATAAGAAAACAGACTAAAATCAATTAAAAATCTGAAAATATAACCGGCCACTACAGAAGCTGTAAACTAACACCCTTTTGTCTTCCTCTGAATTGTCCCAATAAGGAATTTTTTCCTGGTTACTAATTATAAACTGACCTATTTAAGACAAATAATTCTAGGATGTCTAAAGTACAACTGGAAACTTGTGCAGTGTAGGAATATTACATTAGGATACTGGGTGATGTTCCTGATTACAGAGAGGAACTATATATACTGACATGCCTAAGACAACTTGAACAAGCCATTCAGATTGATGTGTCTCACCTGTGCCCTGCTTTGACCATCAATGCACATATCAGAG
>NW_018482221.1:0-1707 GCF_002113885.1 Mizuhopecten yessoensis | reverse complement strand
CAGTGGAACCTTGTTAGTCCGGACACTTTGGTTTGTGTGTACAGATGAACCTTGTTAGTCCGGACACTTTGGTTTGTGTGTACTGTAGAACCTTGTTAGTCCGGACCCTTTAGTTTGTGTGTACAATAGAACCTTATTTGTCTGGAATCAGTTGGCTTTTGAAACAATTAAATGATGTCTCTAGACTGTGGTTTGTGTACAGATGAACTTTGTTTGCCCGAGCGCTTTGGTTTGTTGTTTTATATCACTGTTTGGCAGTTTGTTTACTACATAGTCACACTCGCGTGTATCTGTGATGTAATCATCCTCGATATTCCAGGGGTTACGTTCACTTACGATATGTGCACCCCTGGAATATAACAAAAGTGAAGGCACGGAACTACCTTATTGATTGGTCACATGTAAAAAAAACAAATCCTGACCAATCGCTAGGCTTATACTTGTCCTACTAAGATTTCAGAGGAGCGACACCCGACTTCACAGCCGGTCAATTTTACCGTTATGTTGCCGCACAATACTTCTGACGCACATCAAAGGATCAAACTAGTCGTCTAGTCTCGTCTAATCCACAAGGCGGTGCTCATCATCACGGAGCCTTTGGTTTTGTAATGATATATTCCAGGGGTGCAGTGCAGAGAGCATAAGTGAGCGTAATTCCTGTGTTATCGAGGATATAATTGATCAGAGAAACACGCTATCACCTCTTAGACTAATAGATAAGTGTACGTGAAAATCACGGGTTTATTGGAACATTTCCAGTAAGTCAACAATGTGCTCGCTCCAGTGAGAACCGTTCTTCTCGGAGAAAAAAGAATTCATGTCGAAAAGACTTATCATCGTTTAAAGATATGCATACCCACATTCTTCGTCTCCCAAGTTATATATACGTCCGTTTCATATGCCTCACGTTTCAGTAAGAGTTGTCTCCCCTGAACTTTTAATTATTCGTGCCGTCAATTATCGTGTGCCCTCCAAACAAGATATCAATTCTTGTGTCAATTTTAAACGAGCCATAAAATCTCCCTTACCTTCGTATTGTCATGTATTTTCTGTATGTGACATCATTTCTTGTGTGCACCTCAAATGTGACATCAATTTTTGTAAACATTTCAATTGTATCATCAATTATTGTATACATTTCAAATGTGTCATCAATTTTCGTGTACTTTCCAAATGTTTCGTCAATTCTTGTATTCATTTCAAATGTGTCATCAATTTTCGTGTACGTTTGAGATGTTTCCTTATAATTATTGTATTCATTTCAAATGTGACATCAAGTCTCGTATAAATTTCAAATGTAACATCAATTCTTGTGTGCATTTCAAATGTGACATCAATTCTTGTGTTCATTTCAAATGATATCAATTCTAGTATACATTTCAAACGTGACATCAAGTCTTATATAAATTCCAAAGATGACCGATCAATTCTTGTGTTAATTTCAAATGTTATCAAATCTTGTATAAATTCCATATGTGACATACATGCGTTTGTATACCTTTCAAGTGGGTCATCTGTTCTCCTGTTCATCTTTTAGGTGAACTCATTTCAAAATTACATGTACCATGTCGCCATTATTTCTCTTACAGGAACTTCACAAGTTTCTTTAGTTTGAAATCTTTTGGAATAGAGGTACATGCTGCAGTAAGATAAACATGTTACCTTAAATACTATATAAGCTGCAGTTGTTGATGTTGGTTTTTTTTT
>NW_018482220.1:0-1706 GCF_002113885.1 Mizuhopecten yessoensis | reverse complement strand
GGTCTTTATAGCTATATAGCTCAATCGGCAGTGTACTGGACCTGTTTAGACTCTGTTGGAAAATATTGGCAATTATTTTGGCCAGTTCAGCAGCACAGTTTTTTAACATCATATTCGGAATATTATCTGGTCACTACACTACATATCATATCTTGGATAACATGTATTGATTAATGTGACATTTAAATTAATGTAGCGATAGGGTTACAGCACAACGTCACTCGTTCTATCATACGACCCACTGTATAATTACGACTGATCATGTAGGCCTACATGTTGATGATAACCGGATAACATCGACCTTGTCACTATGTTTGACAGTTTGTGTATTCGACGTGCTGTACATGTGTCATCGCACTTCAAGTGTTGCTAGTTGGTATTTGCTATATAATTCGAGCTGACATGAACTATATATATTTATATTGTTAACATACCTTGAACCTTCTTGTCTACTTTCTTTAGTTTAGAAGATTTCCTCGAAACTGATACCAACGAAAGCTTAAAATCGGGGCAAAATAGCAAGCGTTCAGTTAACCATGTAAGAGTTATATAAAACAAAAACATGACAGAATCCGGACTAAAGTATTCAGAGTTCGACCGGCTAGAACTGACTTGAAACAAACATTTAATATTGCCAACGTTTTCCTTAACTTATTTCGGGGATACATATTATCGCAACTCTGTTTTAGATAAATATTTTCGCAATAATATTTATCTATTTGTTCTTTTTCAGTCTATTGCGACCCAAAAATAAACAAAAAATGCAAATTGTAATGACAGCATAACATTTGGTACACAGGATTATATTTAGTAATAAAGTTCTGTGAATTCAAATCAATTAATTCGAAACAAGTTTTATCAAGAGTCGGTTTATATCTTGCAAGTACTAAAACAGGGTTTGGTAGAAGATACGGAAAGTGTAGTGTATAACGGGTTGTCTCCCTTCGACCAATCTCAATATTATTTTACGTAGAAAGATAAATACATGTAAGTACGATTAGTAATAACATTTTAAAATGATGGATTAATTAATTACTGACTGACTAATGATTCTATACAAATCATTCACTGTTGTTTGCATATTCACTGTGGTCCATACCAGCTTTTAAGGAGTGTTTTTAAAGCTCGGTTTTTGACCTACAATTTAAATTGTATCATGTACTATTTATTTTTTTACTCATATTTATGATAAAATAGTAAAAAGGTCACAGAAAAAAATTTCAAACACAAGTTTAAAGACAAATTAAATGAAACATATATCATCTACATTTCTGTTTCTCTCCGCATGTCGATATCCTTTTTCAAAAGTATTTTATACTGTTGTAAGGGGTTTAACTTAAACCTATTTCATTGGCATATAAAACTTTGTAAGGGTGGGGTTCAAACACGTCGGGACGCCTATTTTTGTTTATATAAAGAAAAAAATCGCTCAGCAGAGCCATTAAATCATACTGAATTTTGTTTTAATGTAATGGTTTCAATTTGGCAAATTGCTAAAAATAGAAAAGAAAAAGAAAATGAAAAATCCCCGGAAAATTCAGGATTTGACATCTTTATTTACTGATATTTCTACAGCTTCTAGGGAACTCCCTCCCTGCTCTCACACCGAAGCTTCGCGCACTCGCAAACAAGCTGTCCGACCGTTAATACAGATGTCACTTTCCAGGGGCGTTTCTAGGATATTTGAAAGAGGGGGCGTAGAATAA
>NW_018482219.1:0-1706 GCF_002113885.1 Mizuhopecten yessoensis | reverse complement strand
TTAAACGTTCATTGTGGACATTACCTTGTCTTTTTATAGTTGTGTGGAGACCCGTCATAGAGCAAGCCTCCGAAACTCCCCCCACAATGTTCCAGAGGAGAATCATGAACCCCCCATTCCTTATTTGTACAGAAATTAGCGCCATTTGTATACAAGACTAATAAGTCATAATCATTTAAACGCTTGCCTGTATCTCAATCCTTACCTTTATTCAAAAGTTTTCGGAACTTGGGTGACTAACGAGTAAAAACACCATGCGGACCAATTTTCCGGATTTTTTTGAAGATGGCGGCCGACGCATTCACGATTTTTTTTATCATTACTTCTTTTTGGAGCCAATTGATAAATTGCATACATTTCTATTCCTATTGACTAATGTCTTGTTCTAGCCGAGTGCTTTTACAGGCTTATTACCATGGAACTTAATCAAATTCTTAGAGCTGTTTACCTATTATAGCCCAAGCAGAAAGATTGTAACTATGTACTAGTCCATATAACCTACTAAAACATGACGGTGCTTGAAGCGTTCAATATTTATTTTTGTGAATCTGGGAGTAGGTACACAAAGGTTAATTATATATATATAACAGGTATACACCGGAAACTTTATAGCACTCCGTCTGTGGTACCTATTGACCAAGTTTCAAGACCATCTGCCTTATGGAAATCAGAATCTTATTGAAGTTAATGATCATTTTTTACCCTAGCATTCCCGTAAAGCTGACCTTTGACCTCGATACCAAATAAAAGTTAACAATTTGCACTGTTGGTTTACATAAAACACCTAATTATTATGGCTGTAGACTCTAGTTCTTAATTTAATGTTACTATAAACATCATTGAATACCGTGACCATAAATGCAAGTCACAATAATTTATATGAAGAAACTTGATTGTACTCCATCAAAGGTACCTCCTCAAAAAGATGTTCAAATAAAAAAGTTGACAGACTCTAATACTGAAGAAGGTGAATGTAACGGAGGAGTAAGAAAGGACCATAACTAACAAAATTTAACATGTATTCACATGGCCACTTTATGATATGAGAATCTTCAGTCAAAAACAGTGAGATTAAATGTGGTAACCAGGTTCTGTAAACTTAAATCCCTCTGCAATTGGCGAGAGTATAAAATGTCTGCAAGTCATAAATGCCCCCGCTCATGGATGGGGCGCGACAGGTGGACATGGGCAACACTATATGCCAACCCACCCCCTTATTTTATGGCGGGGCATAAAAAGTAGGGAAATCAGCAACACATTTTTGGCTCTAAATTGAATTATAGGGAAAGATTGTTTGCGTTTACCTCCTTGTAGAGCGTTGCCCAATACTCCAGTTTCCATCCTGGCCAGGTCCAGAAGAGCTCGTCCATACTGATAGTAAGCATCTGCACATTCTTTGGCAGTTTCTCCATATGATTTAGAACTGAAATAAATTACAGATCTACTTACCGAGTAAAACATCCAAAAACAGAGCCTTGTTAACCCCATAATTGTACCAAAATATAAAGTAATAAATTGCAAGGGACACACAATTTTCTTCAGTTTTTCTCTCAAGTCGTTTTTGTGCATCAGATTTTTTTCATTTTCTTGTGACCCCCATTTTCTTAAACGCTATATCTAGTGTACATGTCATTCTTGTAAAAATCTTCATAGCAGTAAACTTCTTACACTTGACAATCCACCAAACTGCTGCCCATCTCCCACTC
>NW_018482218.1:0-1706 GCF_002113885.1 Mizuhopecten yessoensis | reverse complement strand
ACACCCACAGGTGATGAAAGAACTCCAACCATGGATGAAGCACCACCCAGTAAAGCCAGTGCTGGAGTGGAGTGTGGAAGACAGAGTGAGATCGTTGGTCTGATACAGAGGATCCTGGGAGAGTGTTTGTCAGTAGTCACCCAGGTGGAGCAGGCATTGAGTGAGCGACAGACAATGTGGGGGGCGGGCAAACTCCGGCCCAGACAGGAAGACAGTCTGAGAAAACTCATCAACAGGTACTAGCCCTTAATGACGTCTGTTGTAACATGTGTTAAATACCTACCCCTAATAGGGCAAAAAACAACACTTACCCCAGAAAACTACAAGGTACATTTCAAAAGTCGAATGCCAATAAAATAAGGCTATTCTGGATCCAAAATAAAATAACACCAATGACATTTTGGTTATCTTAGCATAAATATATATACATTTATTTAATATGCTTCAAAAAATGCTTCTTGCAGGTGTGCTCTATTATTGTAAAAGTACATTATCTTTTCACTTAATAGTCAAAACTTGCAAGTTGCATGTCAAAAAATAAAGTTTGACTGAATGAATAATAATTCAAATTTAGCATGGATTGTGTGAACTTTTGAAATCGAAAAGAAGTTTGGAAAGAAAATGTTTAATGTAATGTGGTAATTAGTTGTATTTGATAGTAAATTTGATATCCGTGGACACCCTTGTGTATTTGAGTATTTGTTTTCCAGTTGTCCTTGTATCCACATGTCGGTACATTTTGTGGTGTTTGTGGCCCTGTGGCAGCTATACACCCTGGATGTGACAGTTACCAATCAGGACAGCAGACTCCGAGTCAGGTAAGGAGCGTCTGTTTAAAACACTTCAAGTAGGATGTCAAGTCATAAGATTGAAAAAAAAGTAAATAGATACACAAATATTGAGTCAAAGATAAATAGGTCATTGGATCAACAGATGAGATAGAAAACAAATCACATATCAATTCAGTAGATAATCTGGTCAGACATGGAGTCAAAAGATAAATAGACCAGATATGACATTATTCACCAAAAAACAACAATATTTGGCATACTGAATATTTAAATTGAAGTTGTGTTCAAACTTATGAAAACATACCAAAAAAAGGTAATGTTAATAATAGAAATTAATTACGTTTACCTGGTATGTCAATTTTCATATACATTGTACATGCTTTTTTTTCTATAAAATTACAAAGTCTTTTTAGTGATAATTCTTTGTTGAGATTTTTTTTCTATTTAACAGGTTTTTAAAAGGAGTGCTACAATACATGGAGAAGCTAAGAGGCCTCACTAGTGTTGAAAAGAGTAAATGGATAGAGGCCAAAGAACTAGGCATTGTCCTCATTGACAAAGTCAAACAATACATAGCTAAGTCCTGACATAGCCATTGGTTAAAGACTTTTATCTAGTCATGAGGAGGTGGACCAAAGCTGAAGAGCCCTTACCTTGTTATAAATAAATAAACTTTACATACCGGGTACAATAAAACAGTACTAGAAAAAGTTGACCAGTACACAATCTGGATAGTAGGTATTGCAGCACAAACACCTGGGCCAATTGTTCAAAGTATAGTTAGTTTAACCGGTAAGTAACACAAAGTTTGATTTTGTGTTTCTTTAAAACACAACCAATAAGTGAGTTAAAACTTGCAGATAGCAAATATTTCAGTTCACTAAAATTACATGCAAAACTACGAGTTTTTACCTG
>NW_018482217.1:0-1705 GCF_002113885.1 Mizuhopecten yessoensis | reverse complement strand
CAATAGGTCACTTGAGACTTTGTCTCAGGTGACCTAAAAAGGTAGATCGCGCCGTTAAAGCGGCTTTATTGCATCCACCTGTTGATTTGAAACTTCAGTTTTACATTATTTAAGGCGTTGTTAACAAGGTTAATAACGTCAAAATTGTAATTGTTTGGAAACAATGCGTAGACAACAAATTACACTCTGTAAAACCGAAAATCAATGAATGGTATCCCAGTATTACACAAAAACCGTCGAGACAAGGTTGTCCTTGCCCGTCTCCGGATCGGTCATTCATAAATTAACCATTCAAATTTCTTGAAAAGCGAACACCAGCCGCAATACATAGCATGCAGCGAACCAATTACAGTTAACACTTGTTATTAGACTGCATTGACAAGTGAAACTGTTTATAATGATTTAACAGATCTCGAATATCTTTTCGAAATGATAAACATCACTACAATTCTATGTAGGTCTGTTGAGAAAATTGTCTTTCTCTAACCTTTGATAGGCGTATACATACTATTAGCGGTTTGAGATAGCCTTTTCTCACCTTAGGGTTAAGACGGAGAATTCCCCTATTCATACCAATTGCATGACGTCACATACACAATACAATGATGTCACGTCACTGCATTTAGTCTGAATGTCAAAATTACATTATACATTATGTGTATGCTACACAATTGGTGAGCATGGTGATAAAAAAGAAACCGTTCACCCCCTTGAGGTGAGATTAGGAATCTCAACCCTACGATTTAGATTTGATTATGGATCCGCGAGAAAATAATATGGGATACTTTAAGCCTCCAAGGTCTACGACTTGCACTATCCAATCATTCGCAATAGTTGATGTTAATACATGGCTTTTAAATTTGCCCGAGGTTGACGTTTCAGTTCATGAAACAGTTACATCTGAAACTGAATCTTACACCTTTCGTTCATTAGAACTTGCAATACTTTCATATTGATCAATTGAAAGATGATGATAAGGTCGATAGGACGTTAAATCCTATAAATCAAACAAAAAGTCATCGCAGCCATGGTTTAAACATATGCCACCTACCAAATGATACATCAATATTTTCTGCGGAAGCCTATGATATCTATCTTGCCCTTTAACACATAAAACCAGACGGTGTCCTCTGCCTGTTCTAGAGAGCCTTGCTAACTTGCAACCTGTTGATTGCACCATTGCAACAATAGTGTTTCTATCCAATCCCAAAACAACAATTCTGTTGACATTATTTTGTATCATTTGGATATTGAACCGTTAAAAACACAGTTTTTAAAATCAAAGTGGCAATATATTTGGAATCAATGTGTTGATAATAAATTCAACATCGTCAAACCTAGTATCCGTGCTATAGAGAAATTCGCCGAGACGAGGTTGGCGGTGAAGTGCGATACCAATCAGAATGCATAGCGTGTCACGAACCATTTACGGTGAAACACTTCTTATAAGATTGCACTGACCTTCAGCCCAAAAAAAATGGTTTACAAAAATATGACAGATCTCAAATCTGATTTCGAAGCAATAAATATCTGTTCAATTCTAACCTAGCCTAAAAATGGTGTTCAAAAAGAAATAACCATATTCACTTTTAATTTGCAAGTTGACGTTTGCCTTTTCCCTTTTCGTTCGTTTGATTTAATTTCCTTTAACATGTCTTATCTACCAGTAATTCCGTCTTTGCGTATTGCAGAGTTATCTTCTCTT
>NW_018482216.1:0-1705 GCF_002113885.1 Mizuhopecten yessoensis | reverse complement strand
TGAATTGGAAGAGTTAAAATGTGTCTTCAGGGTTGAATGAGTTAAATACCTACTGTGGTTTATGTACCAGTAGCTGAAAAGTGAATTCAAATCTGTATCAAATTTTCTATATAACCTCAGTATTTTTTGTGTTTCAGGGCTCAGACGTGGTAGATGGTGTCATCTCTGCTCTAGGAAAACCAGAGGCCAGAGGCCAGATATACGAAGCCCTTGGGTAGGTTCAGAAACCGAAACTGTTTTAAATTCATTTTTAACTCACCTGGTCAAAATTTATCTCTGTTTCGAACAACAATCACGGTCCAATTGTTAAGGAAACATTGAAAATTACAGCTAACAAATCAAAGTAAAACAATTTCCTGAGAACATTGACATGTCATGGGGTCATTTTAAGTTTAACACCTAAACATGCAAATTATAATATATAATTACATGAAACAATATTTATAGATATCAAATTAAATAAACTAGATCTCATAGATGTTCGAAGATCAACATTCGCGAATCAATGTATCAATGTTTCTAATTTTCCCCGTTGGTTACAAAGATCAAAACATCAATGTTTGACTGTAATACATGTATATGCATTTAAGACCCGTCAGTGATTTGTGTTTTCTTCCTGTTAACAGCCCAGAAAGCTACTTCTTGCACGACCTGGTGAAATTTTTCTATTTCTGTATGAGGAGGCCATTAGTGGGATTTGAGGAATTCACTGAAAACTATTTGTAAGTTACCCCTACATCTAGATCTGTATTAGGAGGGAAGAGTAGGAACAGGCCTGGTGGTGGTGTTTGGGATTGGAGGTAGATTTGTTGTCCGAGTTTGTATTCCTGTAATGCAGAATGGGAGTGCAGACAAAATATTCTGATTCACTGTATTGCATGATTTCTATTTCATGTTATTTATGGAATTATTTCATTGTAGATTAATATATTTTAGCTCATCTGACACTATGATCTTGTGAACTTATGTCAGGGCCCAGCATCTATCATCTGCTGTCGTATATAGGAAGGATACAGTTTGATATATTCATTTGATTGTAAAATGGAATGCAACATTGTTGGGCCATTGCATGGAATAAATTTTCATTTCACCTGGTCCAAAAGGCTAAAGCAAGCTTATCCTGCACCAGAGCATCTCAACAACTTTTTCAACCCACTTCTTCTGTACTGCATAATTACAAAATGTCGCAGTAATTTGACCATACTCCTTTAAGTGACTTTTCCTCTGGAACACTTAGGTGAATATCAACCATATTTTGTTGGAAGCATCCTCAGCTAGTGATAATTCTGTCTAGCCTTTGCCCTGGGGATGAAATCCCTAGGTCTTAACATAAAAGGGTAGAGATCACCACCCTATTGCCGTATATGTGCCTGTTGGGCGTGCATAACGGTTTACCATGATACTACTGTGAGCGTTCATATTTTAGTGATGGCCTTATTTTAGCGCTATTTTAGATGTTGCGTTAAATTATGATTGGGCCAATTGAAGTTCCTGTATATCAGTTTTTATTGTGAAATTGCGGGTGCACCAATTCATCAATGCACTATAAATCTGTTAAAATTTGATAATATGCTAAAATTTGAGTGTGCTTAATAAGTACCCTTACAGTATCATTATATCACACATAGTATCCTTGTGATCTAGGTTGTTTTAAAATATTTTTAACACTTTCACCCCTATGTAACTTTAGTAGACTCTACCATGC
>NW_018482215.1:0-1705 GCF_002113885.1 Mizuhopecten yessoensis | reverse complement strand
CTCTGTTATTTAAGGCTTGTCTTTTCTCTTTTTTCTTTCTTTTTTTTATAATGTGAACATTATCCCGAGGACATGTAAATTATGAAAGTTTAGTACAAAATACATGCAAGTTTACCTATAACTATTTAAAGTAAAAACTATGTATATACGTTGATGATTTATGCGAATGTTATCTTTGAAGTTATGATATTAATATGATAAATTTATCCTAAAAACAAGCAGGTACGCCTTCCACGTGACTTGTCACGTGGGTGTTGTCCTAAGTGGCCGAGCACTGTGTGTACAGGTACATGTATACACTAATGAACGTACAATCCTCCAAGCAAATTATACAATAGAGTGCATCCTATTATGGTCTCCACCAAAAAGAAGCATTACAATTTTTTTTTCTATAATTCAATTTCACAGACAAATAATAAATTTTGTTTAATGAATACAAACAATTTCAATCTATTTCCAACAAATGATAGCCTCCTCTTCACAGCCCGTAAATACATGTATGTATACAGTATAAAGAAGTTCCGATTTACGCTATCTATACATTGAATCTCTCAATTACTATCAGATTATGCTCTGCTGAGTAACAGCGCACTTGACGAGATAGACACCCTCCGAAATTACCAGAGATTAGAAAAGACACACAGGTTAATTTATTAAGAAATAAGAAAAAATATCCTAAACCTCAAAAGACATGAAAGTTCAGGAATGAATAACATCAGCGCTGAGATGATGAAAGAAAGTATAGAGACGAAAATATCCTAGCTTCGAAGAATTTGAAACAGCGGAGAAACATCAAATACCACTTAATTTGAAACGATCACTTAAAGAAAAGATCCATAAAAAGACGACTTGATCATCTACGACAATTACCGCGGAATAGCATTTCTCTCTGAATCCTCCAGTTATCTGCAGAACCAACATCGACAGAATAAGTTAGAGAGTAAAGGACAGGTGAAGGCAAGCACAAGCTGGTTTCAGAAATGACAGACGAACATCTTAACAGATTTCCGTATTGCGATATACATGTACATGTATTTAAGAGTAATTTACGGAGTGGCAAACCATCGGAAAGGCACATCAGATCAAAGCTATAGGATAGCCTTAGGCATTGTAGACTCCCAGAAATGTGACGGGATTGGGCCCAGCAGTTGCACAATAGACGAAGGAAGATCATCAGAGGGGGTTGTTTGGTGTAGCATAGGGTTGTGTCAAGCCTGGATCTAAGACTGGGTCATAGAGAACACTTACAACCAGGACGGAGGGCTAACACGGAAGTTAACGACAACACTTGAGGACCTACGTGCCGATGACTTGGCATTGAATTCTAGCAAACATCAAGATCTGCAAGACAAAACCAACATACAACATACTTACTGAAACATCAGATATGTAGGGTTAACTTTAATACCATAAGTACAAACAAAAATTATGCATAGAAATAAAGACCCCATGGCCATCAGGAATGAATTATGGAGGATGTCAACTTATGTATTTTTCACGGGGTACTTCTAGACCGGTAGGAGGCGCTCCTGTAGACAAAATCCGAAGACCTCCCCTTGTACACATTTACCATGCTACAGCCAGTGTGAAGTTCATTGTATTTCACTTTTTTTTTTTTTTTATCAAATATTGCATCTTATACACATTTCAAAAGGAATTGGGCAACATGCGTAATGCCTATACAAGCCCTCTCCTATGGTATGGA
>NW_018482214.1:0-1705 GCF_002113885.1 Mizuhopecten yessoensis | reverse complement strand
AAAAATATATATATATAACCGAATAAATAGATATGGGCACACATGTTCGTTACGATTATACTAAATCATATCAGTAGTAGCAATCTAAACATTATGCTTCTCCTGCTTTTCGGTTTACGTATCACAGTAAGTGTACTAAGCATGTTTTATAATTTTGAAATCAATCGCATACGTCATCTAATGAAACATCGATGACACAATGTTTTGAGAATATGAATCAATATTTGATGAAACATGCAGGGTACATAGGTACGTTTGGTTAGTTTCGTTCTCGTTCACGTACAGATACATACTATGTCTTATAAATATCCGATGTCGCCTTTACTATATATACAGCGACAGGGAATATGACGTATGTGGGGCTAGCATAGACAATAAAGCGTAGACCGATTTACGGTGTCATTTACATAACAGTCATATAGGAAACATTGTACATGTCGTCATTATTTCACCAAAGATTGTCTGATCAATTTTAATACACCCCCAATATACTCCCTTTTAAAAGGACTTAAAAGCTTGCAGGACTTACCCCTTAAAACCCCCCATATACTGTTGGTACGAAGGGTCGCATGCTGATCAGCTTCCAGCGTGTCTAACATATAAAACAAAATGTTCAGTGTTACATGCAAAAATATGTTTTCTAACTATTTATTTGCACGTGAACAATTCTTTTTTAGCGGAAAGGTTACAGAAAGTGTTCGTTTTCCAACTTTGGTAAACCACTTTATTTAGCAAGTTATTGTCGATATAAATATTATACAATGTCTACCTTTTGTTCAAAGTCGATACCATTGCTTGATGGAGTCCACCCTATATCACAGAAATATAACGGCACATTTCGTGTTTTGTTTTTAACGTTTGCAGTGAGAAGTACACATTTCCTACGACTTAAATAACATAACGTAGATGGCGTGTCTTGAATGTTACGCAATTCCGACGTTATTCCTTCACTTTCTTTCTCTTTTAAAAGTACTCTAGACCAATATGGATTTCCATCTTTTGGCAACTAGCACCGCCCGTGAGTCCTAGAAGACCTTAATTAATGTTTGGCCTACTGTATCTATAACTAATATTTATAGGTTCAATGACGTGTGTGACGTGTTTTCATGTCACTTTTACATTGTATACTCACAGGATTCGTCCATCCCTAAATAGGGATACGCTTGACAAGAGGTGTTTTCTACGTGTATTTGTAGGTCCTCCACAGCATGTAGTGTGTCGTCTTTATGTCCAAATCCTAGCATAGCCTTGTGTCTCGCTATCCCTTTTTCAATGACGTCACATCCAATGACGTTAGATCCGATTTCGAAGTTTGCCATGTCAAGCGATAGAGTCTGCGTTGTGGAATTCAGCTCTTTTGGATGTGGCCATGGCGATCCTGGCGCTGACCTTTCACCCTTGATAGATATTGAGAGAGAAATGAAAAAGACGTCTACGACGTTGCCTTGTACACGATATATGTATGTAACAGAACAGAACAAATGATAAGTAAAAATGGGACTTCACAGCTTGAAGAGGTAGTTATTTATCACGTACCTTAGTTTGGTATAATATCAATGAAAACTCAGAAAAATAACTTATCACTGATCAAATCAAATAGAAAAATAGAATGTATTTGAAATCGATAAAAATACTTTCAGTTTCGAAAATACGTAATTGATGCAGTGACAGCCTGTGGTTTGTCTATCTATGTCATTACTTACCT
>NW_018482213.1:0-1704 GCF_002113885.1 Mizuhopecten yessoensis | reverse complement strand
AGATGGCCGACAGGCAGCCATCTTTAATTTGAAAGTCAAAGTTTGTTAGCGCTATTTTTCAGAATGTACCAAAGGGATCTTTCTCAAATCTTACATAAAGGTTCCCCATGGTTCCTAGTTATGCATATCTTATTTTGGGACTGATCACAAAACAGAGATGGCCGACAGCCAGCCATCTTGAATTGGAGAATGAAAGTTTGTTAGCACTATTTTTCATAATGTTTTGGTTGGATATTTCTCCAATTTCACATAAAGGTTCCACATGGTCCTTAGTTATGCATACTGTATTTTGAGACTGATCACAAAGCTAAGTTGGCCGATAGGCAGCCATCTTGCATTTGAGAATGAAAGTTTGTTAGCACTATTTCTCAGAATTTACTGGAGGAAGTTTTCTCAAATTTGATATGTAGGTTTCCCTTGGTCCTGAGTTGTGCATGTTAACTTTTGAGGTTGATCGAAAGATTGATTAAGATGGCGGATAGGCAAACTGATGGACCAGAAACTAGAAAAGAAGAGAAAAGATCAAACCGACATAGAACTAATGAAAATGGTACTATGGTGAGCGCCAAGATCCCACTGGGATCCCTTGTTTAAATAATTGCAAAGAGTAATTGGAGAGCTTCTTATAAAAATTATAGGTTAAAAAACAAAAATTGAAAGAAACTTCCCACAGCTTTAGTGCCAAATCGGTTTTTGTGCAAGGCAAGGTGACATATATAGGTAATACTTGGAATTTCTTTTCAGGTCCGAAAGTCAAAGGTCAAGGTCATCGTTACTATAAATAGAAAATTATTTTCGTGCGATAACTTGAGTTTCTTTAGGTTGATCGAGCTCAGACTTCATACAGTGCCTCCTTACCATTAGTGCTTACTTGGGATTGCTTTTCAGGTCCAAAGGTCATTTAGGTCACCATTACTATAAATAGAATATCTGTTTCCATGCGATAACTCGACATCCCTTCGGTTGCTCGAAATCACCGTTAATATAAATAGATCCCGTCCTCATAATCTCATTAGAGTTGCCTGTGGAATTCTTGTTTTACTAACATATACCCAAATTTTAAACAACAAGTACTGTTGTTATCTTAAATATTGCCATTATATAACTTTAGTACAAATATTTTGACAAGCAGTCCTTATTCGTAGGGAGTGGAGTGCAGAAACAAAACAATTATTTTGTTTGTCCTTGTTCAAGTCTCTGTCAGGTGCAGAATTTTAGTATAATTTCTATTTTCAGCAATCAATTGTCGCCAACATGACAGGAACGCTGGGTCGAAAGAGGTCCTTTACCACCCTTGTCGTGTTAGGGAACGGCAAAGGTTTAGCAGGTACGTTATAGCTTTATTAAACAGTCAAACTCAAGGTTTCAAACTTAACGGAAACATTGAGACTTTCAACCTAAGAATGGAATCTTGTTTTTGCTGTAAGTTTGACACATGGAGAAATTTAAATCTTTCTAGTTTGATTTTGATATAGAAGTTTGACTGTAACTATGTAAGAGTTGAGCAACTGGTTGTGAATCATAACGGTTTGACGGGTAGGTTGTCATTATTTATCGACAGTTGACTGACTTTGCCGTTTGTTCGGACATGGACAGGTCAGGTGGATACCAAATGTGTTGCTATAACAGTAAACACAAGAGGCCTATTGGATCTGTATCGTACGATGGCCGATAGCGGCCGACAGAACACTCATGTTAGTAAAA
>NW_018482212.1:0-1704 GCF_002113885.1 Mizuhopecten yessoensis | reverse complement strand
ACAGAGGAGCGACACCCGACTTCAAAGCCAGTCAATTTAACCGTTACGCGACTGACAGATTCCTTTGATAAAACTAGTGTTCTCGTCTCATCCACAGGGTTGTGCACACTTAGCCTTCAATTTTGCTATGACATATTCCAGGGGTGCAGTGAGTGAAGGAGAGCGTAACCCCTGGAGTATCGAGGATGTTGAGAGTGTTGAACCAAACACATTAGAACCCCGATTGCATCTTAGCTGCAACCTTCTACTCTACGTATTAGGTACTGAATGTCCCCTGTTCACATTGTCCAGCGGTTTTAACATCCTTGTCAATAAATATTTAGTTTTTGCCATAACTGTATACAAGTTGTTTCATCTCATAAAGATAGGGATGAAGTCCTAGAGGAACAAAACTAACACCATAAATTAAGTAAGATTTTGGGCAATACATCCAAATTCTAGTATAATCTTTTTTGTTATTCCTAGTTTGTTCGTCCAGCAGTTTTGTCAAGTACCTCTTCAACGTATTTTGTTCTGTTTCTCTAGGACCAACTAAACTTGGATCACAAATAATTCACATTAATTCTATATAACTGCTTGTTTCAAATGCTGATTTTTTTTACATTGCCTTCATCAGTGCTAAGAATGTGTGTCAGAGTTTTAAAACAATTTATTTTACGTTTAGCTAAGTTGACTAGAATAGGATTATAAATGCTTCAATAGAAATGCATTTGAATATAATGGCTAAATTAAGAAATGATTAACATCTTTAAAACCTTCTTAATATCAGGTCAACATCCTCTCTAGATTTAAACTTTAAAATTGCAATATCTAAAAATAAAGTGAACAGATTTAGAGCTTAACATTTTAATTTAAAATATTTATTGTACGTTTTTAAATTTTAAATTTTTACTACATGTAATGCCTTGAAGCGCAGCTTTGTGTAAAATATAAATTCTAAACCATTTTTTTTTTTAAATAAATATATCTTTGGTAATACGTATCATTCCAAGCATCAGATGCTGTGCGGATCGTTGTGATAATGCAGATTAAATGCTGTCGATGGTCAAAGTGGAGACAGGGAGAGAAATATATTTCTATGGAATTCTTGCTACATATATATTGCCATATATTGCCTGTAGGGAAAGACATGACCTTTTCTTAACATTCTTATACAAATATAGCAAGGTTGAATTTAAAAAACAAGTATGCCGAGACATTTTTTTAAAAATTACCGTTTTTAAATGCTTTTGAATTTTTCGATCCATTAAATATACCTTGCAGCTGAAAACAATACAAAACAAAACGAAAACAAACAAACAAACAAACAAAATAAGAAAAGTACATGTTACCAAATTGTATTGTTTTAACTCCGAACATGACTTACATAGAGGATGAACTGTCTTCGTTTTCCCCGCAGCACGGCATTGCCAAGGAAAGGTTACCACAGCAACCATAGTTACAGTACACGTGTAGCTCAGTTCCATCCTGCCTCTCGCAATAAGTCGACGAATAAGCGGAAGTTAAGGAACAAGTTACCAAACCTAGAAAGCAGTACATAATATATCTGTAATTCATCAACAAGTTACCAAAACTACAGAGTAGTACATAATATACATATGTAGTTCAATTAACAAGTTACCAAACCTACAGAGTAGTACACAATATACATATGTAGTTCAATTAACGAGTTACCAATCCTACAAAGTAGTACATAATATATCT
>NW_018482211.1:0-1703 GCF_002113885.1 Mizuhopecten yessoensis | reverse complement strand
TTTCACAGGAAAACAAATCGTACTGCTTCTTCAATGTACGAAGCACACCTCACTACTCTACAGGAGAAAATCAAGATGTCTTATTACGCAATATACTCTGCTCGCAAATATACGTGCAAAATAAATATCTAAATCCACTCGTTATGACTTAGGAGTGAAACCTTCATTTTAATTCCTCGTCAGATAATTATACCAAACCCTTTTTGAGGACAGAGGGGACTTACTTATAAAGTACATATTTTAGCTATGTTTAATCACTTAAAACGTCTTTAAATAATAACGTATAATTTGTGTATATTGAAGCATTCCTAAATAATGACAATTGCTGTTGTTAACCATATATTGTAATCACACTAGTTATTTATGAATCATCCATTTATATCTGCAATCATTAAAATACAATATAAGGGGAATTCAAAAATGTAAACTTAAGATATTTACCATTTCCATGACTGAAGTTGACATATAACGTCTAATTTTCAACAAAAGGTTCCATAAGATGCTGGTTTATAAAGGTTATGGGACAGTTTTATGTTTGCCATTTTGATCGCATTGGTAAATATTCTGTTTACTATTGCGATATGAATGTCGAAGTTTTATTATGCTCATTAGTGTTCACCGTTTCGTTTACGCTATCCCGGTTTCCACTTTAATGACGTGGTATTACTTGTAGTTGATCTAGCTTCACATGGCAGGTGTCTTCGATGGACCAGGGGATACTCAAACTTTCAGAACACCTCGCCCCGATTACAGTTCCTTCAGACCGAATCGGCCGAGAAGTTCCGAGTGGGGGGACACTCAAACCTTCGAAACACCTTCTCTTTTTAGCTGTGTTTTACTAATTGAATAAACACGTGTATCATTAATTACATCATCAAGTCTAATGCCTTCTTTAAGAAAAAAAGACATACTCAACCTATATAATAATAGCGTCAGGTAATGACAAGGTTCGATGACACCTTAATCTGAAACAATAACATAACCCAGACTGCAGGGAAAAACCAAGAACAATTAGTTGTGAACTTAACAATTATGCCATAAATATGTTGCTATTGTTCTATTAAAGAGGTAACTAGTGTATAAATGGATTGTAAATCTTGTACATATTGTATATACAGCTGCATACCAGAAGTGTCAGAACACATTTTAGAATCTATCTATTGTAGGATATGCATTTCTTAGTCAGCTCAGCTAAATGTAACAAATATCCAGTGCAATAAATTCTATTCCATATACCGACCACTGTGTCACTAAATCTGAAACACAATATGAGTAAGATCTACATAATACATAGTAAAGGCGAGTACACAATCGAGTACCTAGATAAAAAGACAGCTAAGATACTTTATTTTGTGGATGCAAAATATTATGGTTTACCTTAACAAAATAATTATCTGTGTCATACACGCTCGAAATGTCTAAATCCGTAGGTGATGACAATTATTATAGATAAGTACCATATTGTGAGTCTGAATACACAATAGCTATTCTGTCGAGACGATGTACAAACCCATATGTTTGTCCTGTTAAATAAAACATGGCACATCGTTTAAATATTACCTACAAAAATACAAATAATGCACAATCTTTTGCATAATTTAAATTGAAAACGCGTGGATTACATTTTTTTGTCTCAGATAAAATCTCCGTGCTGCCTTTTAGAAACAAACTATGAGGCATAACATAACTAAAAGTTTTTTTTT
>NW_018482210.1:0-1703 GCF_002113885.1 Mizuhopecten yessoensis | reverse complement strand
CAGGGACCTGATAATTTGTTACAGCTATATTTGGACCTAAACTGAAGTGATCAGAGTACTTTTACACATTTTTCGGAGTTCCGATCAATTTTGATATTGGTGGCGACAGTCTAAAGAAATTGTCGTTTTATTGGTAAAAAAAAGAGGTCCAAATATAACTCAACAAATTCATTCTGGCACCATTGATTTTTTTACTCCGACTGCTTTTGTTTCTCTTTATTTTTGTAATTTATATTTTTCATACAAATTCTTAAGGTGTTTTTTTCCGTTTTTTTCTCTCTCAGAAATATTTTGTTTCAGGTGTTTTCAGTGAAAAGTTATTGGTCCTAGTATCCTTAAAGACTTCCTGCCTTTTAAAAACCAGAAAGACCATAATATTTTCAATGTTCAATCTTGATATTATATTTACATACGCAAATTTGATCTGTTACAAGAACTGAAGAAAAAAGTAATTCTGTATCATTATAATTTAACTTTTTTCTTTTCTGTTTGAATCATCTTCAACAGCATATTGATATTTTCAGAGTGCTTTTCAGATTATTTGAAGGCCGTTTTACATGACAGACACAACACTGAAAATATCTGTTAATCATTTTCATACTGATGTATTTTTTTCTTCAAAATATAAAACAAAAACAATGCAGTAAATAGTTTTGTTTTTTATTTATCAAAATAATTTAATGTATGTACATCTATAAGCAATATCACAATGGTCGACTCGACTGAAATAGTACAATTGTATTTTAGATGCACAAGTCTTCATCAATTTTGGCAAGTTTTAACAAAAAATGCCATATATTCTACCTAACAGACAACCTATTGACACCAATCATGTGAAATGTATGCCAAACTATTTTACTATGGATGTACATGTTCAATTTGTACACAAAATAAATAATAAGACCATTTAGAACTACATCATCTAATGATAATACTTTTAATAAGGACTATTTTATTTCCTGTGTATTATTGTCCTTTCAGGTCTCTATAAGTAATCATATTATTATATCATCACTGAGCGTAACATGATTACAATAATCCCCAGCGTACTCAGTCTGGAGATGAGTATAGCCACTGCAAGTCCTTGTAAATAAATGCCACATTTAACCAGACCACAACTCCATAAAGACACACTGTTGTTGAGTGCGTACATCTTTGTGTAACTATTTAAGCACTAGACTGAGTATGGCCAAACTTATTTCTGATATCATTCAGAACTTGAGTACGTACATTTCATATTGGTACTCGTATACATGTAAATAAACAAGTGTACATACTCAGTTCAAAGTGATGTAAGGCCATCCTTGACTGTTCAGTTCAATGGTGAGTATGGCCAGTCCTTTTTCGCATATATTTATGGTAATCAGTTTTCGAATGTGCATGATAGCCACAAAGTCTCTACATACTCGGTATATAAATGAGTATGTCACAGCTACGGCAGGTCTCACTAATTGGTCCACGACTAAATATGACTAAAGGTTCTTACGAACTCTGTCCAAATGTAAGTAATAATCATTCCTAGCTGATGTAATGACCACAGTTACTCTTAATGTCACTACTCATTCAAAAGTATGTCGATGAAGTTCTCATGTACTCGGCCCAGGGGCTATTAGTAATCCTTCCAGGTTGAGTATGGCCACAAAGAGGTATTGAGTACTCAGTCCACAACAGTTTAATATCTGAGTACTCAGTCCAGAGCAGGT
>NW_018482209.1:0-1703 GCF_002113885.1 Mizuhopecten yessoensis | reverse complement strand
TGATGGTATAACGAGGTAGCCCAGTCAGTTACAGTGATGGTATAATAATCTAAGGTCCAGAACATGTACTGTTGTTGAATTATATTTTGTTCATTTCATCATAAATACCTTTTCATAAAAAGTCCTGCACGGTATGGTTTTCTTATCAGAAATGATTTAACTTGGTTATACTCATGTCAGAAAAGAACTTTTCCAATGCATATTTACAGTTTTTGGCAGTGGTCCTTAAAGGATCCTTAAAGAGGAAATTCTAGATATAAAGTGCATTTGAAATTGAACAAAACCCTTCGGTAGACATAGCACTTCCTGAGGAGCTACGTAATCTGTGCTGTAGGTATAGTCTATAGAAGCGACTAAAATTTGATGGGCACATGGAACATACACTTGAGGAGGTTCTCCACAGCACTGCAGGCCTTGTACTTGCACTTGGCTTTGGCCAGAATCACGGTTTTCCTGTGGGTTAAAAGAATAAAGAACATACTATAGTTATCATGAAATAAGTGAAGGAGGCCAACATGAAAAGGCTGACTCGTGCAGTCGGTGGGCTTATTGTAGGACAATGAAATAGAATTTGTAAGCTTTTCAGCTAAACTATGTATGACTCGGGGACGGGCTTATTTCCAAGCATGGGCTTATTTCCAGATAAACATGGTTATTAGTTTTTCCTTGATCTAAATGAGGTTTTTTTGGAAAGTTGATAATTTTTTTTAGATTAAACAGCAACAACCACAATAAGGGAAAGGGAAACTTCCAGGGCTGCAAAATCAGGGATGAAGTTTAATGTAACAAATTGCTTCTATATAGAGTAGATGAAATACAGTGTGTATACTCTCTCTCTTGATAGGCTAAACTCCCTGTAGTCGAGTGACATAATGAAGTTGACAATTTCGTCACATGGTTGTACAGGTAAACAATACATATCACTCACTCATTCATAGCATGGCAAAGGACCTGTCGATCTTGAAACATTGAGACACGTTTAAACATGTTCATTGTTTGTGTATGAAGTAACACATTGATATATGGCCTTTTCGTGTATCCGGTTCAACCGGTTTGTCATTTTTGAAATTCAACATTTTTCGGTATAAATCCTGACGAACCTGGACCTGTTCATGCAAGGAAAACAGCATCAAATGACTAGAGCCTACCGTATTTCATTAACAAATAACTCTGGTCCAACGGTTCAACCATTTGGATCACGATAAACGAATGCAGACATAAAGTAGAGGTAAATAAATTACCCTTACCCAGAGAGATGCCATGTGTTGAGTCGAATACACCCTCGTGTGATTTGATATCCTGATGAGTTCGGACTACAGGAGTTATCTGCATTTATCGTCAACACATGGAGATATCCCTTCTGTTCATCGGACCTACTCTCAGGTGTAGGGATTGTCATGGTTACCAAGCAGTTGAGATCAGTTTTTTCGTGCATCTTCAGAAAGATGACGGGTCCGATGGCCAGTATGTTGCTGATGATTTTGTTGTCCTCTTGTAAAGACTCCAAAATGCTTGCCTCCACTTTAACTATCTGTCCATTAGAGAGACAATAATCTTACAAACATTCATGATTCTATATACGTAACACATTATACACGTACATCATATTAGTGACAGCTATTTGCATGACTAATGTATAGCGGTTATATTTGTGGGGTTTTTAATTTCGCTATATTCGCGCTTTGACTAATATCCGCAAATTC
>NW_018482208.1:0-1702 GCF_002113885.1 Mizuhopecten yessoensis | reverse complement strand
AGCGACAGTATATTTGTCGAAGGTCCATTGTTCGAATCCGGATCTGGTCCAGGGACATTTGCACACCCAGAGCACTGTTTCCAATACATAGTTATAGTTTTGGCAGGGACACGGGAATTCTAAATACTGAATACCAGGAAATGTTCGCCCTATCAAACTTTCACCCTTTTCCGTTAAGTTTATTTTTGCCCAGTTTTAAATTCGCCCTTCACTTTTAATGACTTTGTTTATCATGTTACTTGACAGCTCGCTGACAGGATAAGTTTGCCCACATTACGGAGGGCGAAAAGGGCGAAAATTAAAATGCAGCGAAAATTTCCCAGTATGTAGTACTTCAACTTAAGTTACAAACGACACGTATAGACTGTACAGGAACATCTTCCAAGCTACTGCATCAAAGGGGAAAACCCCATTATAGTCCAGGTAAAGAAAGGCTATGGAAAGTAGGTGCATACAATACCATTTACGATGAGTTCCACAACATATACAAATGTAACCCTATGTTAGATGTACGAACTGAGATAAAAGTCGGGCAGACCAGACCTAGTGTGCATTTAATTTTACTCACGATACTGGAAAAGCTGTAAGAATCAGCTTTCCTTGTTAACTGGTGTCTATACTATTGTATGAAGGAATGTCGCATCCTTCGTTAGCCCACGAGAATGACCTCGCTCTCAGTACCGCGGTTATACAGAAATCCTCTAGTGATGATTATAGAATCCGGTCAACTATTTCTTTTATTGCTGACACCAATGACAAATCTTTTGCAATGCTACAGGAACAGCAGGTGTGTTTTCTATCGTTATTTCAGATTTATTTTAAAAGGTTGTTTTTATGAAGACTGTCTCTTTGCTCCTCCAGAAATTTTGTTTGTAAGGATAAGGTGGTGCAGTGCCTGAGGGCGATAAGAAGAAGACATTCATGTTTTTCGTTTCTATTCATACATAACATCATAATACCCTGGATAAAAATTAAACCATTTTTATGTATTTTTTGTCATTTTTGTAGATGGGGATTTTATAAAAACAAGGGTTTCCGAGAGCGCAGTTTTGAATTGGAGGAAGGAGATTACCCAAATCTAAGTGCTATAAAAGAAGAGCATGACGTCATCTCCTCTGTTAGACCGCTGTGGTGAGTTAATGTTCCAGATGGAATAAAGAAATAATACATAGGTACTGCTGTTACCTAAAGCTTTATTTTAAATAACACACATTTTCCCTACATTTTATTAGTTGGATAAGCCAATGAAAATGCGTGTTACGAGCAAGTTTAAATTATTAACACTTTAAAGATTTAAGACTTTTATTTCGATGAATATGTTGTTGTATGGACTTGTATGGACTTGTATGGACTTGAGAAAGTGATTCAACCTCGACTTTGTCTTCGTTAGTATCGCCTTGTCAGCCTCATATTACTACACATCCACCGCAACACAATTCACAATTGATAGATACCCATCGTTGTCAATGCTATTCATATAATGACAAATGAGAATGTATCAGTAAATACAGTGTATCTAGTGTTGAGTGTATTTCACTGGAACATCATTGTACGTATATTTGTAAATGACGCAATTAATACCTAACATCACTGGGCGATATTGGACAACTTGGCCATCATTTGACAACCCCAATTTCTTAAACCCCTTATCTTACTAGAACATCATTTAATGTTTACAGAAACTCTAAAACAGTTCAAATTT
>NW_018482207.1:0-1701 GCF_002113885.1 Mizuhopecten yessoensis | reverse complement strand
CCTGCTCACAAGAGAAGATATCTCTGCAATACGCAAAGACGGAATTGAGAGTTCAGAAACTGATTGATTTTCTGATACTTTGAGAAATTATTTTTGACATTTTTCCTTGAAGTTTTAATATAATCTACCAGGCGACTACTTAGATTTTTATTTTATTTTGTAAATCTTTAGCCATCCAAACCTTTTCAGTCTAAGACTGTTTAAACATCTCTGAATTTTGTTGATCTGTTTTGGATTTAATTTTGGTTTAAAATATCTCAGTTGATAAACAGCATACTGAGAGTTTTTCGACGCAGTTTAACTTGTGCCATTTTCCTCCTCCACAGTGAGAAAGAACTTTTCACAGTAACATATATATGTACACATCAATAATAATAATCATACCAGTAATTACATGTGAAGGGCGAAATTAACATGGGGCGAACATGGGTTTTACCTGTGAAGGGTAAATATTTGACTTGGCAAAAGTTTCCCAGCATACAGTTCGTATTTATTTTGATATAACTATTTTAATATTTCAATCTATAATTCCTAGAATTCAATGGTGTTTTCCCCTGTTTTGGCAAAAATTGTCCGAATTGTAATAGCAATTTTAAAAGATTTTCTAGACAAGTTTCTAAATGATATGGTTATCAAGTGGTTGATATTAATTTACCAGTATACATGTGTGTATATCTCGTGTGATTTCAGTGCTCAGTGACAGACTTAATATCGAGAGACTCATTTTGTGCGCCCGAGATTGACATTTTCAACACTGTGTGTGAGTGGGCGGAGCAGAACGTAGGTCAGGATCCTACACCTATCATCAACGCAGTGCGTCTGCCTCTTATGTCTCTAACTGAACTTCTAAACAGAGTCAGAACCACCAAGCTCGTGTCACCTGACGCTATACTGGACGCTATTAAACTACAGACAGAGTGTCGCGACATGGAACTGGAGTACAGGGGATTTCTTGGTATGTATACTTTTTTGCTGGATTTACATGTACTACTGTATATAGAGAAATATTCACTGCAGTTTAACTTAAGATTTTTTTGTTTGCCCTCTGTAATGAATGTGAATTTATTTGGAATTGTAAGTACAATATGTCTGTTTACCCAACTGCTGTAAATATCTTGATACCTGCCTCCAAGAATTTAATTTCCAAACTATTACAAGTATAGATATAAGATTTACCAGTTTATTTATCTTTACTGTAAATATGCTTAATGACTAAATATTTGCAAAGTACTTGAATTAAGTATTTGAATTAATTCATTGGTATTAATCTTTACTTGGGGATTAACATAGAAAATATTTGTGTATTCATGAATCTTATGAAATCTAACAGTGTTACAGTTATATTAGAACGTCATAATTGCATCTGACTGTTTTGGTCTTTTGTGAGTGCTTCCATTATCAAGTGCATATAAATAAGAAACAGAAAATGTAGCACTGATAAAATGATGCTTCAAATTCAATGCAAAAACATTTACAACATTTTTCTTGTAAAATGATATCATACCTGCAACAAAATTTTAGATTCCATTTGTTTTTTTCCAAATAAAAGATACATTTGGGGACCATTTTGAGGAAAATTTTGGCCCAATTCTCAATGGAAAATATTGCTAATTTTGATTTTGTTTCGACAAAATTTTCCGACAATTTATTTTTGTTTTCAACTGATACTGCAGCATTTAAAAAGAAATATAATATTTCATA
>NW_018482206.1:0-1701 GCF_002113885.1 Mizuhopecten yessoensis | reverse complement strand
TTTCTGTTTGTGTTTTTTGTCATTATTCTACCCTAGTTATGCAACTAATAATATTAGTTAATTTTAAAATAGGTAAAATTTTAACTTGATGTATTGGCCAGGTGTTTTAACTGACCAATGGTTGACCAACTTGATCATAGGATTGGTTTTGTTGTTTTTCAGATATTGGTGCAGGTGGACTAATTAATCCCAATAAAACGTATGCGGAAGTAGAACAAGAATCGGCTGTGGGACACGAGTTGTACAGAAACACACACAGTGACTATGATGTAGGCGAGCAGCACAGGAGGAACTATACCTCCATGGGCTTCAGCCCTAACTCAAAGTTTGGAATTCCCACACCTCACAGTAACGATGGAAGGCGGACACGCCAGACTCTTAAATGGATGTCACAAGCCCAGCAGGAAAAGGCCACCAAAATTGTGTCAAAACGTGTCGACGATTTCCGAGAAAGAACACAGCCCCAGCTTGGATCTGTCCATGATCCGTAAGAAAATTTCTTCATTTATTTTATGGTGGTGAGATCAACTGTGCATGATATAGGCAATCGGTATCTTCCTGTATTTAGAGGTCACCTGTATATAGAGGTCACCTGTATATAGAGGTCACCTGTATTTAGAGGTCACCTGAATATAGAAGTCACCTGTATTTAGTGGTCACCTGTATGTACTAGAGGTCATCTGTATGTACTAGAGGTCATTTGTTTGTAGAAGTCACCTGTATATATAGAACACATTTATATATAGAACACCTGTATATAGAGATCACCTGTATATAAAGGCAAACTGTGTATACTAGTCACCAGGATGAAGAGTCATCACATCCAGACAGATTGCCTTTATAAGTGTATAGAGGTCACCTATTTATAGAAGTTCATTTTCATATGAATATCATTTTATATGAAATATTTAGATTTATGTCAACTTCGTTCAATCTAAGTTAATGCTGATATAGAGGCCATCTATATTTGCTGACGTACATTCAAACTTTTATTCAGTGACCACCTTTAGGATGTCCATTTAGTTATCACTTATTGCTGTTTCAGTTTTGAAAATAAATGGAGAGTTTTAAGTGTTCTGTTGAGCCAGTTTAACCAGCTTAATGAATCTAAAGATTACTGACATATTGATATCACAAGAGTACCACAAGCAGTACACAATATGCATAGCAACTTCATTATGGAATCCAGATTAATAAATACTAAATAACAATTATCACATGTTTTTATTATTTGATAATGATGGAAGTTTAAGATCAACTGTGTCAATATCCAAACAAGCAGTGCACTGCTGTGTCACACGATTAAAAAGTGTGGCGTGAGTTTTATTAAGTTTGGTTGAACAAATTTCATCATCAAAGAAAGACTCTGTAGCTGAGATTTTGAATTTAAACATATGACCATGACCTTTAACTGGTCTCCAGAGATTGATGTCAGAAATAGTTTTGGGAAGTTTCATAAATTTTGGTTAAAAACTAATTAAAGTCAGGAATACTTGGACAAGCAAGTTTTCCACCCTTACTTAAGATTATTTAGCAAGGACTTTGACCTTGAAAACATGACCTCAACCTTAAAAATGCTGCCAGAATTTATGTCAGGAATGTCTGTGTGAAGTTTTATGTAGTTTCGTAGAATACAGAAGGCAGGAATCTTTGGACAGGTATCTTAAATTTTACCATTATCATATAAAGACTTCCAGTCGA
>NW_018482205.1:0-1700 GCF_002113885.1 Mizuhopecten yessoensis | reverse complement strand
ACCATTTACAGTCAAACACTTTATAATTGAATGCGCTGATTTCAAAAACGTGACAGATTCTATAATGTTCCGTCAATAAAACGTTTAATCAATATGTGATTATTTACACTCAGTTGATCTTTATAATAAAATCGGATATATTTTACATCCAATTCGTTTACTGTTGATGTAATTTTACATCCGTACACCTTTTAACCTTTGTTATTTATTTTTTGATGTATTCCTTTTTGTGAATGTATAGTTTTACAGTGTTGGTTGACCCTAAATTACTCTTGTTGTACTTGGTTTGCCCAAGATGACATAACTTGTGAATGGACCGTGAAACAATACAATACGTACAAAAAATGACGACACGGTCAACTTCAGCCGGCGACACAATCAATAAACGTTACAGAAAAGACTTCTCAAACCAGACCGTAGACGGTAAGATTAATTTGTATACTAACCTATATATTAAAGAGTAATTGTCACTGGCTTCTTAGCAGCTTCTTCAGAAACTTTTTGACATTTCTCACGATCCCGGGCTAGTCAAATTCAACCTCACCGACACTTCCATCAAATATGCCACTCGCGAATGCTCTACAATATTAGTATGCCCAGTTTGGATGTTGTTATTTCATTATTAAGGCTTGCCTATTTCGGCTATTATAAAACGTTCCCATCAATGGTTAACCATCGCCAGATGAAGCGTTAAAAATGAAATATTAGTATAGTAAGTAAGCAATTGTCCCTAAAATCACCTTTGGTGCTCGTTGTCATAAAAAATAGGTAAGATTGAAAATTGTTCTTCTTTTGGAAGATGAGAAGTATGGCTAGATGACGCAAACTGTACCTACGGCTGTTTTATTCTCTATTGGTAAAAGTTCTGTCTATATAAATGAACTTTATGTAACCAAAGTTCTTACCATGAATACTGTTGACAATACACTAGTGGAAAAATGAATAACGTGCATTTTATTTTATTTATTTAGGTTGACGGAACACAATCTCGAAACTCGTTATACGAGATATGTTTTTAAATTTATCCCCGAGGTCCACGTAACCGACACATTTACTTGAATGTCTTGCTCTCGGTGTCTTGTAACACCACAATTTGCCGAAATGGAAAAACGAAAAGAAAAGAACCAAAACGCAAAATCCCTTTTTTCATTATGTATTTCAGCAATTATAATGCATGGATGAGTCAAGAGTCAAAATGTTTTCCTTATCCCAATATTTATCTGTGTTGTAGCTGGTTCTAAATTGAACATCACTTTTAAGCCACTTCCAAATTAACGTTTGAATAAATAGCAAATTGATTTTCCAGAAATAAACATAATAGAGAAACATGTGACAATGTCATTTTAATGTACAACACAATGGCATCAGTCAACTTATTGAATGATATCACAACTTCGTACAAAAACATCACAAATAAATAATTCAAAAATTAAGACAATGCCTTAATTCAGCTGTATGGTGTAGCGTAATTCAACTATTGGATTTTGTTTCTTTTACTATTCTTCACGGGTGCGATTGCTTGTGTACGTCTTACGTTCATCTTGAGTTTTGTAAATCGATATAACACTATTTACTACAACAACTTTCGTTTTACAATGTAAAGCCATTCAATCATAGAGACAACTTGCGTTTTACACTGTAAAGCCATTCATTCATAGAGACAACTTGCGTTTTACAATGTAAAGCCATTCATTCATAGA
>NW_018482204.1:0-1699 GCF_002113885.1 Mizuhopecten yessoensis | reverse complement strand
TGTTTTGGGAATATGATGGCGGATGGCGGTATGCAGGTTTGGCGTAATACAGGTGCATTGACATTGGTGGAAATCTGTTCCGAGTATATTAATGGCGGTATGCGGGTTTGGCGGTTTAACGGGTGACATTACAAAGGGGTTTGCTGTTCTGCTTATGATATTATAATTATGAGAAATACAATGAGAAATGTATGGTACATATTTACTGCACAACAGTCAGACATGAGTGTGAAAAAGTCAAGTCTGCTCATGATATCATAATTATGATGGTACAATGAGAAATGTATGGTTCATATTTACTGCACAACAGTCAGATATTGAGTGTGAAAAAGTAAGTCTGCTCATGATATCATAATTATGAAAGTGCTATTAGCTTTCGCAATGAGAAATGTATGGTACATATTTACTGCACAACAGTCAGATATTGAGTACGAAAAAGTCAAGTCTGCTCATGATATTATGAAAGTGCTATCAGCTTTCACAAATAGAAATGGGATTCTACATACTTGTACATTATATACATTTTCAAGCCAATTATTCACAGGATCTCATTAAGGATTAACACTTCATTTTACATGGGTGAATATTATGTAATAGCACATTTGTCCTTAGGTCAAAAGCTGAAATTTCCATCAAGACATTATTGTTGAAATGGAAATAATTAAAGTCAATTACTTGGCTTTTGTTGAACAATTAAATGTTACATATAAGTGTTGAATTCTTGAAGCTCTCGGCAAAGAAATGAGTGCCAAAGATGGTCATTGATTGTCATAACGCAGCACAAGCCAGCTAATTGATGTCATTGCATTATCTCAATGTCGCAATTTGGTTTAATAATGGCATTTAAGGATCGTTACTGCTGCCTAAGGCTGTAACTGCAAATAACTAGAATAGCTAAAATTAATCGTTTCTGAAAAGAAATCTTGCACAACTATTATGAAAACATATAAAGATGAAATTTATAAACAAAAGTAAATTCTACAACAGTATTTTGAGAGTAACATACATTGGGGGCAAGGACAGGAATCAAACCCTAGACGTCTGATCACAATACAGTTACTCTTAGAACCACTGAGATACCCAATAAGGTGTTGTTACCTCACCAAGTTTCCTTACAGTTATATCACTTGTCTAATGAGTACTTGACAATATTTTAAGTTTTGAAAGTGTGATTTCTTGTGTGGAGCTAAGTAGTGAAAAAAACAGGTTCCTAAATATACCTCTTCTCAGGTCATTGTAGTCAATTTTGCAGGTCGACTTTCACAAATGCAGGCGACTTTGTAGATAAAGTGGCTTGTGCTAGAGTAAAATTTCTTTATAATCTAATTAACCCCTGTGACAAGTTGTAAAGTGTATATAATTGGGATCTGCCTGTATGTATGTACACACTTGTCCTTGACAATGTCATTGATCTACAGGCTTCAGTTCTTATTTGATTGTACGAGTTCATAAACATCATTTCTTGTACTGGTTTGCATTTGAAACTTTTTGGGTCCAAAACAATTCAAGGTCATGTTCTAGAATTCTGGTGTCATCGCTCTACAGTCATCAGTTCTAATTTCATTTTCAGGAAAATCATCATATATGTTCACAAACCAGCTTTTTTTCTTCATTGCCTGTACAACAGTACCTAATACGTACAGATACACAACAATACCTACTACAGACAGGTACACCACAGTACCTACTACATACAGAT
>NW_018482203.1:0-1698 GCF_002113885.1 Mizuhopecten yessoensis | reverse complement strand
CAAGCGGTCAAACTGGACATTTGGAACGGACTATGAATATGGGGACAGCGTGGTAACATAAGTGAAAGTGCATACAATACATACATTCATTTTAAAAAAAACGCCTTTTCACGTGATGTCCCTTTAAATGCTATCATGTAAATATCAATATGCATTGTATTAGAGGAAAAGGCGTTGATAAGTTGATATAACTTGCAATTGTGTCTAATGCTCTGCTCAAATGTAAACAAAGGGCAATAACTCTGTATATAGTGCGGCATGTGACCTGATTTTAGTATTAGTATGTGATAGTCTGCCATCCAAATGGTAATTGCAGGGTGAAAAGATTAAATGAGATGTACCTGGACAATGTAGTGATGCACAGACTAAAGGAAACACAGACTGACAGATGCAGTGCCAACCTATAGTCACCTCCTGTGGTGGTGGTGGTGGTGGTGGCGGTGGTAGGGGGAGGGGGGGATGCTAATAAAAACTTGAAAACCAAACAGGCAATAATGGGATTTTGTGTACCGGCATGTGTCTGTAAGATGGTGTGGTAGAGCCTGTGTGATTCTAACACAGATTGACAAACATGACACATATGTAAGTGTCTCTAAATTTCCAGCCTGGGTTTTAATGCTGGCTTTATGTCCAACCCCTATAATTACATGGCCGTGGTAATTGTGTTTGGGCAGGTAACCATATTAGCTAGTACCATATCTTGTCTGATGGACAGGCTACCGTGTTCTACTGCCTGTGTGGCTGAGCTATTACTTTCTACATGAAATAAAACCTACAATTTGTCAGGTTGAACAAATCAATAGTTAGAGAGATACATCGTACCTTCAGACCTTCAGACACTGGAAGTGAATTCACCAAAATTGTGTAACTAATACAGAATGATTACTTTTTGCAAATCTAAAGTAATTGAAACACTTGAAATGTGCATGTATTGTAACCATTAAGGCCCTTTTAACATTTCCCAAATCTTTATAAATGAGTAAACATTCCTGTAACTCCTGATTGAAAAATTCTTTTCCATGGCATTTAAATCTCAAAAAGTTGGATTGAATCGGCAGCATCTGTGATGAGAGTATTGACCAAGAAGAGATTTCAACTAATTTAAGGCAGGCTGTATCCAATTATTTCAACCAAAACAACATAGATGTTGATTTAAACAGTGCAAGATATATTTCCAAGGGTGAAGCACCTAGACCGAACTTTGTTAATTGACAATATCAAAGTACCAGGATTGTTTTACAGTATTAGTCAAACATTTTTCAACTTTCCCTGATCAATATCGGGTGAGATTTTTTGTATATATGAATACTACGTTCTTTGTGGATATCAAATAAGAGAAAGCTACTGCACTTATTTCCTTATGACTTGAGGTCGTGAAATGATGTCAGAGATGCCTAAGCTTGTATAGTTGTCTTTGTCATGTCTGTTGCATGCTACACTACACAATTTACCAGTGATTTGTGTTAAAGTTATAAGTCTGTATGCTACATTACACAATTTATCCAGATTTGTGTTAAAGTTAAGGCTGTATGCTACATTACACATTTACCAGTGATTTGTGTTAAAGGTAAGGATACAATGCACAATTAACCAAGTAATCAATATAGTCATAGTTAGAGAAAACTGTCTACAAGGGAATCAATATAGATATAATTAGAGAAAACTGTCTACCAGGGAATCAATATAGACATAGTTAGA
>NW_018482202.1:0-1698 GCF_002113885.1 Mizuhopecten yessoensis | reverse complement strand
CGGAAATGACGACACGAAAATACGACAAGAAAAACATGTGTTTTATGAAGAGTGGGAAGTCCTTAAATTCGCCCTTTTTTCCGTAAGCTGGTTTTTTTTTGTCCAGAGAAAGGTTTGCGATGCATAGTTACAGCTGTTGATAGTTGTGAAGGGATCAGGATCCTATAGATATACATTAGCAAGGTAATCATCTCGTATACATACCCCACAACAAATGGGGGAATGCTTACAATGGAATTTCATCTGTCCGCAAACGTTTATTCTCAAGAACATGTTCGGAATAACACATAATTCTCCGGACCATAGAGAAAGGACTGGTCACTTAATTAGTTTTTCCCCACACATTACAATTAATAGAAGGTAAATAAATATATGTTGCACATTAAACTTTTTATGCTTCCTTGTAATATTTAAAATTATTCAAATGTAAATGCTATATTCAATTCCACGGGTTGTCGGGATTCTGAATTGTGTACGGCGAAAAACCCATTGGGAAGTTAATTTGAATTTCCCGCCTGAGAAACCCTCATGAATAAGTACAATAAGGCCGCTAGCCAACCAAAGCCCATCTTTGCTAGCCAAGTGTTCGCTTCGTATGCACTCCACTTAGGTAAGTGGAGTGTGGAGTGTATACGAAGCGAACACTTGGCTAGCGAAGATGATCAAAGCCGTCCTAGCGGATTAAATATTCTGAAGCAATGTCTTAGGTTAATTTTCGGATTAACGATTTGAATTAAACAGGCTTTGTGTTAAAAAATACTTTAGCATTGCATTTATAATGTAGCATCATCATGCCATTCTATTATTCTGATAATCTTCAATATTTCTGTATCTTGATAGTTTAATTGTGTTCGTTGAAAATATATTTCATTCGAATGAAATTTCAAATCAAGAAACTAATTTCCTGGTTTTGGGCTAAATAACAAGTGCAATGCACAAAAACGTTATGTTTTTTTCAATCGTCATTTATTTTCATCTTTGGCTAAAGTTATTATCAATTTACGAGGTTGGGCCAATTGTAAACACATTCTTGATGAGTTGATAAGTGTTGCGCCGGACTGGCAAGTAAACACTGTATATACCAGTTATTGGATGGCATGGCTGAAATGAGAGATACCTATTGTACATTAAGTTGATATTACGGAAAAGAAACATGTTTTACGGCGAAAGAGCTCCTTTCAGAAAGTTCAGTAGCTGTGTGCCCCTCATAGCTGACGTCAATTCTATTTGTAGCTGTAGGCGGAGAAGAAGAGTGGGGATTACGGAATGAGGTCGGGGCACTTTGTTTGCGCCTCTACAAAGAACTACACGTGCTGTTGAATTTTGCAAATACAAAAATGTAGGAACATGAACACACTTATTTTCGTAAATGTACTTAAATATAATCAAACACAATTTGCTAACTCCTTGTCCCTGACTCTCATGAAGCTATAAATGATGGACATATAATAATGATTTTTTTTGCACAAACAAACATGTAAACGATTTTATTGTCTTCACCCTCCCCCTTCTTTTCTTTGGTAGCCTATGTCGTGCATGCCGCATGCTGTTGTTAGAGTTGAACTTTTGATAGAATATTAGAGGGCGGAGCTCTCTCTATAGGTAACACGTTTGTAAGAAAAATAAAGATCATTCACAATACCTATGGAACTGAAAAACCTGTCTTAACATGGCCGCCAGTCGCACGCGCTGTAGTCT
>NW_018482201.1:0-1698 GCF_002113885.1 Mizuhopecten yessoensis | reverse complement strand
ACATATAGTGTACTACATATACATACAGTGTATTACATGTACATACAGTGTACTAAATACACATACATTTTCATACATGTACATACCCTTTACAATGTTCTACATATAAATTCGTTTATTTGATTTTAGCACTTATATTGTTATATCTTTCAACACCAAGCCTGATTTACAGCCAGGGCCAACTACTTACTTCCCCTGTGTTAGCATTTCTATAGATTATTCATGCTGTAACTTGTAAGTTGTACTTTAGAATTAACTCACTTAAAAGGATATAAATTAATACCATTATAATTTGAAAGTTGATGAACAAGTTTGACATGCAGTTTACATGAGGTGTTTTTTACTATGAAATAGTACCAAAAAATATCAACAAAGGAATTGGAGTGATGACACCTTTAGCACTTCTAAAAGTGGACATGTATATACATTATAACATAGTTACCATCAAAGTAACAAAATGGAGAAATCAAACATACAGGTTCTGTTTTAAATTACCGGTAAACACATTTACCAAACAAAAATTGTCCTCCCCATTAGATTATTAAAATATTCTGTATATCATACTGATTTACAAATCATCTCATTTCAATTACATACATTAAACCACAAATGTTATATAAACAGTGATTTTTTTCCTCCAATTTCACCCCTTTATAACAATTTCCCTCCTAGATATGAAAAGTGTCAACATTTCTGCTACAAGAACTATAGTGTACCTACTGCATGAACTGGTATATCATATATCCACCTCATACATAACACCCCATAAATTAACAAAACAAAACAACGAAAAAAGATCTTGGCACTCTTTAACAGATCTACATATCTAATTGATATTTAACTAATTCATCCCTGAAGACACATCTAAACTCTTCCACTTCAAAGGTTGAAATATAGTTCATTATGAAATTTCAGGGGTGAATGAGTTAAACTCACAACAATATATACTGTATCAGCATTATACAACAATAACCAGCTTCACAGAAATCATCAAATTTCGGGTGCATTACCCTCTATCTTATATAAATGGAATAAAATCTTCTCATTTTAATTCAAATTTCAGTTGCATTACACTCTATTTTATATAAATGGAATAAAATTTCCTCATTTTAATTCAAATTTCAGGTGCATTACCCTCTATCTTATATAAATGGAATAAAAAAGCCTTCTCATTTTAATTCTATCTACATCACATTCTATTTTTTGCTAAACTTGTACTTTAAATAAATATATGACTCTTTATTACTGTACTAATTTTCAATAAACAACTATAAAAGTGATACCCCCAAGACTTACTGTTCTTTTCAAATTCTTCTAAAGATTATAAAAATATGGCCTAAAATTGAAAAAAAAGTTTTTTAAGTTTGATCTGATCTATTTGTTTTACCACAAAATTAACAATTTTCCTGATCAGCGCTATCAATCAAATAGGCAACACTGAACAACATTGAAAATTGTGTTCCCCGTCCCGGGTACTAAAATGTATAAGTACAAGCACCTGCTTCCTGTGTTCTTTGTAGACTATTTACATGTAGGTAAGATGTGGCAAATCTCAGTCATGTATATATATATGTTCAATTGCAAAACCCTTGATGGCACACACAAAATCCTTCTTGGAGTAGTTGTATATTTGCAATGTTTCTCACACAAATAAAATGCACATTTATTTGATATGATTTAAGGATCCCTGTCCAAATG
>NW_018482200.1:0-1698 GCF_002113885.1 Mizuhopecten yessoensis | reverse complement strand
CGGTTGGTCTTATAATGCACTTGTATATCATATACATGTAAGTTCCGGTCTCTACTTGACGATATAAAATCCGGCTCACTAAATACATGCCTCATACGATCAGAGTTTATTGCGCGTTCTCGTTCACTGTTTCCGTAAAAGACCTTTGCTATCAGGAATCATGTTGGAAAGTGTAAATACCGGTGACACTAATTTAGACTTATCCGTACTGATCGTCCTTTTCACCACTTTGCTTTAAAAGCTCTTTCCTGTTCACTGCCTCAATCCGTTCCAGTTGGTTCGCAAATTTTGTACCGCTGTACTCACGCTACCTCATGCAATTGCCTTCTAACGACATGCCTATTTCTGCAATAGTTTGATTTTCGGCTGCATCTGACACTCACAATCCACCGTAAGCGATTGCCTTTTTGACTTTAAGAGGATTGCATGGCTTCATTTATGAAGTACTACCCTTTTGACCAAAAAATCTTTTTCTCCTTGCTCCCACTCAGTAGGGCCTTGATGTCATCATGGAATACACCCGCTTAGTGTGCGAAATCTGGAAGATAAACCCGTCTTTGAAGTGGCTTTTCTCTAAATACAGACAATACATCGGCATTTCATTGAGTACATTTTTTCTCAAGCCAGGATAGGATTAGAGTAATCTCGAATATATGTTGTATGTTAGTGAGACAGACCGACCAGTAATATCATTATCAGCGATGACATGTGATGGATTGGTGACATCACAAATGACCATAGATTGCTTGACATTCATACTGGCAAAATAAACCTCTTTCAGAACCAGAAGCAGTTCATTATAAATGCTCAATAAGGGCCGAAATATTGAAATTGAAAAATTTCATGTTTGATAATGCATACTTGTGAACGCCGTTGAAGTAAATTATATTCGTGGCTATCAAATGAGGTTTGTTTGCGATTGAGAGGCCACATGCTAAGAGAAATCGACATAGCTTTTGAACAGTCATCTAATAAAATCAAAAACAAATGTCTTGCAAACACTAACCTTTCCACATAAATAAAGAAAAAACGGAAAAAAGTCTTTTGCATCTTTCTAGCATCGGACTTCAGACACAACAGAACAGAATCATAAGTCGGACTTCAGACACAACAGAACAGAAAATCTGCATATGTCGTCATGGTAATGAATCCACTGAAATATTATTAGCAGACAACAACGAAGTCACTATGTTAACAACAACAAACATCAGATGCAAAGTCACGATGCATAAAACGGCAAACACCCGATAGCATTTCAAATACATTAATTAGCGACGTTATGTTGCCGTTAGGAAGTTTCGAGATTAATGCGGTCGGTGTTTGACATTATGCTCATTAGTGTGTCATTTTGTTTCTTTGCTGTTGTCTATGAAGCAGAAAACGCTCTTCCTACCTGAACTACTGGTCTTGTTATCCTTAAAAAACGGCAAACACCTTATTGCGGACACAACAAATTTAAAATATGACGTTATGTTGCTGTTATGACCGCACTATCAGATAATACGTCATGATCGTTGAAATACCCAACCTATTTTGACGTAAATGTAGTGGAAATAACACGTAGCATAAACAGCATCGCTATGGCGTAAATAATAGGTGGATGACGTCACGAAAGTGATGATCAAAACGTATTGTAATATATGGCGTTATGTTACAATGCAAAAACAACAAAAATTGTTTAGATCGTCACTAGCTGAA
>NW_018482199.1:0-1698 GCF_002113885.1 Mizuhopecten yessoensis | reverse complement strand
ATAGGAAAAACATTTTTTTTTAACATCACTAGCTGAAGGAATGCATACAAAATAAAGTCAAATAATATTTAGAAATTATTTCAAACCATAAAAAAATTATATGCGTAGGAATAGCCTCGTCTGCCCATAATTGATTCATCTTTAACATTTAAAACTCCCCAAGTGTTTCTTAATTACACACATATTTGGCTCTTATTGAAAGTAAGCCTTGCTTTTGTTAAGTATAATGACCCAAATTTCATCAGAATAGGTTATATTTGGTTGAAGTTGCTGGGTAGAAATGGTCCACTTTTCACAATGCAGTATGCAAATTAATTATGCAAAGATTTGCTCAACTTTGAACTTGAGTAGCCTTTGGCTTTATAAAACAAATATTGAAATAGCTTCTATGGAATCTGACCATATTTGCATACGTTATTATGCAGAAACCGTTGGCCAATCGGAGTGTAATATGCTTATAAATTATGAATGAATTCTGCTCAAGTTTGTTCTTGGATTTAGTCGAGAAATCTTATAGAATCCATAATAATGATGAATGAATGCTGCCCCTACCATAATAGGTCCCATTTAAAATAAATAACATTAAATATTTCCCAAGAACTGTAACTCGTTCTGTCAACAGATTGGTTTTCATATTATTATGCAAAGAGACCCAATGGAAAGTTTAAATTTTGTTTATACCTGGTATAACTTCTAATAAATCCCAATAGTATGAATGTATATCTCTTCATGTCCTGAAAATGTATATATTTGGTATGGTTATAGGGTAGGGATCTCGACTGTTTCTATGTCATGACCTAGAAATTAAGTCCCCATGGGTTGGGCGTGACCCTGGACAAATTGTGGTAGCACGAGTTTCTTCAATCCTTAATGCCAATCAATTGTGCAAGGTAGATATTTCAACTGTTTCTGTGTGATGACCCAGGAAGTGAATCAGGAAGTTGGGCCAGTACACCTCGGGGCCAATCCTGGTAGCAAAAATGTACATTTTGTCTCCTCAAGTCCAGCAATTGTATATATGGTTATAGGGTGGGGATCTTAACAAATTTCATGTTATAACCCAGGAACCAAATCCCCAATGGCAAAACCAGACCCTGGAGCCAATCCTGAGAGCATGATTTTGTTTTTTCCTTGTAGTTGCATGCCCTGCATACACGGTTATAGATCTGTCACCCCCCTAGTATATGGGGAGGGATCTTGGTGTCTCCTTGGAAATCCTTTGGGCCAGGTGAACTAATAACACATGACCACATTTTAAGGAGTGCTGTAAATCTGTACATGGTTATGCATCATCCATTTGTTGTGAATGATGGCACCCTATACCTGATGACACCTGGTACAATAATTTCTGAAGTGATGACATTCGTAGATAGAGGCGAGTCTCCATAATCCTGCCACATTTGTTCCCAGCAAAAAAGGCTAGACAGTGACTTGGTTGGATTAATGGGACAATAAAAAACACTTGACAATCACAAAAGTAATTGTGAGACATCTGATGATTGTTAAGGAAACTCGATCAGGTGAAAAGTAACTGACCAAAGGTCAAATGTGTGTTATGCTTGCAACACAACTAGACAGTGTTGCAAAACATATTGGACTCCTCAGTTTTTCTTTTTTAAACTGCCAATGATCACTGTTGGAACTTAATATATACGTATCATTGAAGCTTATACTACATCTTATACGTATCATTGAAGC
>NW_018482198.1:0-1697 GCF_002113885.1 Mizuhopecten yessoensis | reverse complement strand
TGGTAAACAGTCTCAGTTTTGGTAAATAGTCTCAGTTTAGGTACATAAAGTGAGGACTAGTAATTGAACTTATCACTTATATAGAGATATATTCTCACTTGAGTGTGACTCTCGTAGTCTAGTGCACTGTTAGTGCCTACTGTCAATAGTACGCGTTTTTGTGTACCAGCACCCGGGACCAATATAATTAGACATACGCCTAACAAGTCAGGTAACATGTCACAGTTTAGTTCAAAATAAACCCATACTTCGCCACAGATTTTTTTAATACAACATTTTGTATAGCACAAGGTGTCATTTGAAACTAAATAATTTAACGGTAGACTGAGAAACCTTGATCCAAATTGCTGGTGTGTTGTAATTAATAACACCCGCTTTTGAAATAGAATATGGGATATCATAAAGTTAGGTTAATACTATATAAAAAGGGGAAAAATAAATAAACAGCTTACGAAGATTATTTCCTTCAACGGATGAAGATTATTTAAACCATCTAGATTTAATGAAGGTTTTAATTAATGATTGCTCGCAGAAATTAGGTAAACGGCAATAACTTATTATCGATTACATTTCAAGTGGCTCTATCAAAAGATTTTGCCGAGGATAAAAATGCTCGTTGATTTGAACTCTCATGTGTCGATGTAGGAATGGAAATTTCGACTTACAGCTCCGTCTGTTCCGCGCGTTGGCAACTTAAGACGTTTATATAAGTACAGTAGTATGCCTTAATGCGAACCCCGATTATCAGAATGTTTTTATTAGTCGAACCTTGGTCTTGTCCCTCCTTCGCAGGCCACTTTGATACTCTGCGATTAGTTATCCACGTAATTTATAGGACGTTCTTTTGGTCAGAACAAAATATCTACTCTCTAGAGAAAAAACGTTATACAAGGAATACTTCAAGACCAACAAACATGTCTAATGTTTAATACATGAGGAGTTTTAAAATCCCAATTGTTTACATATATCATGTATATGTATGTCTTCGTACCATTGTTGTTAACCAAACAACATGTTCGACACTAAACTGCTATTTAAATTTAGTCACGATTTCCTCTTTAAACTACATATGTCGATTTCGTGTCCATTTCAGTTGATATAAGATTGAACTTTAACTGAATGCGTTAAGTCAATATATTTATTTAACGCAGAATTGAATAACAACGTATAAATAGGACGTTATTAATTTTGAACACCCTAACGCCTGTAGCCACCGAATGTTTTTATTTTATCTATATTTATTTTCAAATGTCGGGTAATTATAATTTCTATTCACACTTATTGGAAAGGTACCACGCAACGTCTTACATTTTTATAGCATTTTAACAGTAATTCAGTAGAATCTCAACATTTTTCCCCAAATGTAATTGTTTAGGTTATTTGTAGTTTTTTCCAAAACTTATTCACTTAAAGTCTGTAATGCCATTAAGAGCTCTTTTATTTCACATTTGGGTTTAGTGACAACTGGTGTTAATACAATTTCAATTTTTACTGGAAAATAAATCAATGGGGGTTATACATTGGGGTTAATATAAGTTAACAAACAGAAAGAAAACAGCAATTATGCTTAGATATGTTTACATGTACATAAATTATGTATAACAATATGCAACATTTCTTCAGTACCATGCATAATAATTAATATGCAACTATGATACACCGTCATATATACTAATAAACACATTTTATGAACAAAC
>NW_018482197.1:0-1697 GCF_002113885.1 Mizuhopecten yessoensis | reverse complement strand
AAAAAAAAGATAAATATAAGCAAAAAGCAAATAATATTTGAATAAGTATTTCAAGTAAACTACTTGTATTTTATTACATTTTTCATTTAAACTATGCTGTTTTCTAATCCATCACATATTGTTTATGTTAAAGTCAATTGCGTGTTCATGGGGTATAAGCAAAGCTGTTTTTCTGTTAGTTCCTGTGAATGTGCGTGCTTTACATATTCAAATGCAGCTTCCAAAGTAGCACTACGATTATACCTTACTCTTTACCAAGTATTTGAACTCAACATTAAACACACCAACACGCAAACCCTAATGATATATTACGAAAAACAGTGTACTTTAATGGGAAAACTACTGTTGTCTACACTAAATGATCGTGGTTGAGATCTTTTGCAACACTAATAATTTCACATTTTTCTTGAAATCTAATTTTCGCAATGCCTGTAGGACAAAGTAGCAAAGCGATGTAAATTTCAGTTAGAACATAACAAATTGCCTAACGAGCAAAGAATATGATAACACTACTTGTTTGTAGCTGTGCCTTTCACGTACTTTCCTTGTGCTAACAATACACGAATATACATGTAGCATTGCCCATGTCTGTCCATGCTAAAATGTGTCGGCACTTTTTGTCTATGCTGGGAAGACGGTGCCGCGGTGTTAGAAAGGTCGAACACTCCATAGTCATAGAGCCGGTGTCATTCTGGGCCCTTCTCTATAAATGCCTCTCGACATCGATCCAACTTTAATTATATACATGAGTATCGTCAGTTGTGGTGTTGCGGTTAGTTGGTAGCTTACGTTTAGCTGTTTGCGGTTGTCTCACCGCGGGAAGCTCTCCTAGAAGGATTCGCCAGTACCTTTTGGATAGGTATTTTATACCTTATACTAAAATCGTGTACACACACAATTGTTAATGTGCACACACATTAGCAATTTACTTTATCAGAAGAATTAAGATGACATCGGATAGTTATCAAAATACCTGCAGTAATCTCCAATACGGCATGCATACTTCTTTTTAAGTCTAAGTACTTTGTTTTCCATATCATCAACAATCATATAAAAAAAACTAATCGGTTAATCTCTTTTGATTTGATAATATGATGTCTGTTTTTCTGTAATGTAAATGTATTTGTCGTTTCTGTTACAGCCATCAAGAGGGAAGATCGTTTTGAACATGGACCAACTTACGGAATTGCGATCTTACAAAAACCTTTTCCGGAACGCCAATTTCAGCAGATATTTCATATCGCCGTATAACTTTACCGGAGCTGAGGGAATATTCCAGGAGTTCACCAGTAATTTGTACACAGTACACCAATATTCAACTGTAATTCTACTGACTTTATACGTACCCATATTCATGGTGGGACTTTGTGGGAATATACTGATCATCATCTCTTCAGTTCGGGAGACAAAACTTAAGAAAACAAAGAATTTCTTTCTCGCCAATTTGGCGGTGGCCGATCTGGCAGTGACCCTGTTCTGTATGCCGACCACAGTAGGAACTATCGTGTATCGCCTTTGGATTTATGGGAGATTCTTGTGTAAATTTACAGCATTTCTACAAGGTAAGCGAAATGTATCGGTACAACAGAATAGTGGGTCAAAAAAATAGTCGATGTGAATATGATAATCCTTTACTCAAATACTAAGAATTCGCCCTACTAAAACATCTCCAAGTGTATAGGCTTTATCTTACAAGT
>NW_018482196.1:0-1697 GCF_002113885.1 Mizuhopecten yessoensis | reverse complement strand
TGTATTTGATATCCTAGGGAATATTTAATTTTGTATTTGTAAATTCGTATTTGATATCCTAGGGAATATTTAATTTTGTATTTGTTAATTCGTATTAAAGATTCTGGGGATTTAAATGTATCATTTCAGAAAGCCAACGAGACTTCATGGAAAGCATGCGCCAACTTAAAGATGTAAGTATATAGCCTACTGTGTTCATACAGTTTATATTTTAAGGTTAAGAATACCAACACATTAAATTATATTATGATATTTCTGTCAGAAATTGTGACGGACATTTTTATGGTATGGGGAGCGTCCGGAATTATAGTTGTTCAAAATTTGAATGTTTGAAAACAGATATGATAAATAGAAAACAGCATATATATATACTTCATATTACTTGCCAACTTTTTAAAAATGCCATGGGGGAGATTCTGCCTGCTCAAATTAAAATATCAATAAAATGTGTATAGTGCTGTATATACCCCCCTAGAGACAAAATAACCAGTTAAAATGACATACCTGTATTATGAGTTGATCTTTCAGATGAAATCATTAGATCGTAAAACATAGAAATAGTTTAGCAAATTCATGGTTGAAAATACTGAATTGAAGGGTCCAATATCAGGAGTCTCCATATGACCAGTCAGCATAGGGAGAGTTGGCAAAACCTACACTTTAATTCATCAATGTTGCCATTCGGGAATTCAAAGGGTCCAAGTTAATTGATCGTAAAGCTTCTGAATATTTTTTTTAGCTTGAGGAAGTTACTGTAAGTCAGAAAACTCCTCCTTGTTACCTAAAGAAGGGAGAATACTTGAAGTATGTACCCACGCACATACTTCAAAAATTTTACAAGTCCCTTGTCCATCTACTATATTTTTTCACAGTATACAATGAAAATTTTCTCTTGCCTGGCATGAAATAAGTCCCACTCCAACCTAGCCTGGATCATTTTTCGAGATATTTTGGTGGGGGATTCACATTGGCTCTGTCATTTCATAAAATTGTACAGCTTCTGTTTGGCAGCCGCCCGACATATCCCAATTTATTTTGTTATTCATAACTGTATATTAATGAACTCTATAACCAATTCAATTCACCGTATGTATTCCTAATCCATTTCTGAATAAAAATTTAAAGAAAAGATTGGAGATTCCAGACAAGCACATGTGCTTAGGATTTGAATTTGGTATTTTCTATTAACTAGAAATGTGTGTGTTAATCGTGAATTATATTATTTTAATCAATTGTTTGTATTTAAGCTCTGGCAGAAAATTATTTCATATGGATTCTGACTTCCAGCTTTCCACGTTATTAACAGTGTTATTTATCCATGTGTTGTCTGTGGGATTTATGACCTGTCTATTATTTGTGACATACAGTGTGGTTGGTATTGGGGGCCGCTGAGTTGGGATGAAGCAGAGATCAAACTGATGAACAAACCAGACGGCTCTTTCCTGGTGAGGGACAGTTCCGATGACCGCTACATCCTCAGTCTCTCCTTCAACATGCAGGGGCGGGTCCACCACACACGTATTGAACATCACAAAGGTAACTTTTAATTAAATTGAACAGTGCCTAACTTTAATTGAACAGTACCTAACTTTAATTGAACAGGACCTATAACTTTAATTGAACAGTACCTAACTTTAATTGAACAGGACCTAACTTTAATTGAACAGTACCTAACTTTAATTGAATAGTACCTAACT
>NW_018482195.1:0-1696 GCF_002113885.1 Mizuhopecten yessoensis | reverse complement strand
AGTGTAGTAATTATGTGTTGTGTTACACGAGTTGTTGTTATTAACAAGTTTGAAAACTATCATCTTTTTCTCTTTGACAGGTGTCACAACTAACGTTGACAGTTACCCTTCGACATTTATGACAAATAACACAACATTCTCTTTTTGATATGTCAGAAATATAGGTCTAGAACTGTATTGACAGGACCTCTGCTGCACAATGCCTAAGTAATCATTGCCAGGCGGAATAACGCCATTGATTATAATCGTCAACATAAACCTATTATATTGTGTTTATATATACACGACCCTCATATTTCAAGTCCTACTTCATTTATGTCGTCCCTCAGAACGATCTCTACAGCTACATGTCCTGTTGGTGAGCCGACAGGCAGAGCGTTATTTACTCGAACTACTGATATGCTTTCATAAGTAATACCTTTAAATGGTGGTCAGCTGGTGATACGCCTTTCTTACAGTAATACCTTTAAATTGCGGTCTGTTGGTGATACTTTTATTTGACTTGCCTTACGTTTAGTCGAGATAAGATAAATGTGGTGAACGTTGTTCACAGAGAATGGTATACATACCGGTGTTCTGATATTTGATATACTATATCTTACAACACCCACTTCTATCACTTAGCCTGTTTTGTTTCCTTTCATACCTTTAGCATGGTATAGAATGTTTCAAAATAAGGCTGTTTTTACATACCGTAACTGTTCCTAACTGTCTGTGCTCATTTACAACAAATTTGTATGCAGCACTAATTTGTCTAACATATTCAAATGATAATGTCAACAGCCAACGGTACCTGAACGTAAGGGACGGTAACGTATGATGACATGACGTACGCTGTGACGTATTCATGACGTACTCGATGACGACTGATAATATCGGACTGGCAAACGATGCATTTGTAAATAACGAATGATGTCTCGCTTGCGTTGAGTAATTTGAATCCGGTGATATATGCATGTAATTATTTGTTGGTCCCGCGCGCGACGTCATGCATTTGTGACGTCATATTGAAGGATTAGAAATTATTCAATATTTCTATGGTCATGTGATAACAATATTTTTAATTCTCTTTAATTTGATAAGAAACTTATGAAAGTCGCCCTGAATTTTCCTTTCTGGCTCTGAAAAGTCTTCTTGAAGCAATAACATCTTGACTCGGATGTAAAACCTAAGATCTCCTTTAAGATCATAAATATACGTGTGATATTTGACGAGATGTTGTTTTCCTTTCCACAGGTGCGCTGGAAGACGCCTGCAGGTTTGTGGCTCAGTTTATCGGCAAGGATTGGAAGAAGCTGTACGACAGACTCCCGTTCGCACCAGCTCGTGATACGGACAAGCGTCAAAAAGACGTGTTTGTGATCGACCAAATCTCGGCTCGACGAGACCGCACACCGGAGGAGACTGCTGTCACGTGTTTGGAAAAGTGGCGCAATTTCAATAGGCATGGTGACATAGCACAGTTAATCAAAGGCCTAAGGACACTAAATAAGGTGGAACTCGCGGAAAAAGTGGAAACGAAGTATATGGTTACGAATGTGTACAGCTGAATTTTGTTGATTAAGGAAGCCAGGACAACGACACTGTTATCAAGATTTTATACTGTGACCAGAAGGTAACTGCTCTTTAATTACACTGTGATCAGGGGTACCCGTTCTATAATTACACTGTGATCAGGAGGTAACCGTTCTATAAT
>NW_018482194.1:0-1696 GCF_002113885.1 Mizuhopecten yessoensis | reverse complement strand
AGTTTAGGTCCAAATATAGCTGTAACAAATTCTCATGTCTCTGTGGTAAAGCGGACCTTAATAATCCCGGTACCACTGCCAAAACTGGGTCTTTTCGCGGTATAACGACAGCTTTGATAAATTATATCTGAAAAAAACCCATACCTTGCCGGACTTCCTATGAAAAAATAATAATGATATAGATTTAAAATAAATATAATAAACAATTGTGTTCTGAGTATAACAATTTAGCAGGGCTAGAACGTGGTTCGAACCCTGATCGTCAGATTGATATACTATCGCTCGTTTCAAACTATGTGCAAAATTGTTCCGGCGTATAATGAAATCCCAATCTGATTAAAATCATATCCTACATTCACTACATATCACGAACCTAACTTGATACGTAATTAATGTAGGATAGGATTTTAATCAGATTGATGAAATCCAAAATTAAAGAACGATTGCGGATCAATAATAATGACAATTTGATTTAATAAAAGTAAATCAAATTGTAAAATGCCATTCGTTGTTCAGATGTTTAAAGAGGTGTGAGTCAAGAAAATATTAAGTTGTAATAACTTGTGCCCAATCCAGTTGTTATCATTTACAATAAAATATGTTTAACCTAATTAAAAAAACACCCAAATCTTTATAAAAAAAGGTTATACAAGATGCGAAGAAAGATCTGCTGGTCCCATAGCAATATTAATATTTTTCCAAAATATTTTGGCAATAAAATATGTTTAAACTTTAAATTGCAATACATTGTCAATACCGCAGATATTTGTTCCTCTGTCTTCTCAGATCATATGGGTGTACTGCGCCTATTGACGTATCTGATGAAAGCTTTAGCCCCAGTGAAATATATCCATTTGCGTTATTAACGAGAACAATATTAGACGTCATATGAACACGTACGTGTGGTATTGTCTTCTTTTTGCATTCTGTACCTAAATTGTTCTTTATTTGTGTTTTATATTTTCCGCAAAACATTTCATCATATTAAGATTCAATTGCTTCCAAAAACTTCAACCGAACAACAATTGTGGACAAAACGATGTCATGCGCGTAGCTGGATTGTATATACGATGTGCATGCAAAGTGATATGACACAAACAAACTATAGTATTGTCAATATTTTTATAAAAACTTACAGATCAATTCATGAACACGTTTAAGTGTTGAACAGCATCACTTCGAATTACAAAATCATCGAGCATGCTGTTGCGAGAAGGTCTTGTAAATCCATTTTAATTTTTGAATGGTGCAACTTCTTATTTGCTTACATGGCACATGTGAGCCAGGTTGTTCAGTATGGACTAATGACGTCACGTTATACCATAGCTTAAAACGTTTGGAACCCAATACTTTTTCATTTTGTCATTTAGATACAATTGATGCGTTCCAACCGAAAAGGAGTTGTAACTACTGGGATTCTAAGACATATTGTGTTTCAAACATTATCAGGGGACAGATATTGTTCATTTTTTAAATATGTTCACAATAAAAGTAAAAAAAAATGTATGTAGTATTTGTGTCACTCATTAAAACGATTAAACGTGTCACACCTAGGACGTGTCAAGGGGAGTATCTACGTGTCTGCGATACAGCTTTCCCTTTAATTTGACAATTGTCGAGTATTGAAATACGAACTCATAAGTTATTGAACTTAATACATGTAAGAGGTCAAGATATCCTGTTGGCATTGATGTGC
>NW_018482193.1:0-1696 GCF_002113885.1 Mizuhopecten yessoensis | reverse complement strand
TGTGTCCATGTAAAGTATAATTATGGACTATTGGAGTTTTGTTTTGGCTTACAGCCAAGGACACTGATCTGACAAACTCTGGTCCTACCATATTTGGTCGTGCAGACTATATATAGTAATGGGAATTGAAAAAACATCACGATCTGTCATGGCGGTTGTTTTTTCCCCGGTAAGGATTCATTATTTCAAAAATCCTGCATTATTTTGCTAACATGATACACATGTGAGACGTTATTAATGAGTAATCTTATAGATTGCATTTCTGATTTTGTTTCAGAAGCTGGCATCCGATCAATTTGTAGCGATGATGACGTCATGTGAGAAGTAATGTCATTACAGCTAATGTGCTCATGCTCATAGCAGTGAAATTAGGAACAACAACCACAAAACCTATTAAAACATTTAAGTGATTAGTTTTTATTGTGTATATTTGGGGTAACTTACACGCTAACCTGTAGTGTACCAGTGGATGATACATGCATGACTGAAGCATAAATGATCATATAATTGACCAACTACCAGACTAAATAACGTGAACAATGGCGATATGGTTGGGGGATAAAACAGTTTTGTATTTGGCAGATGACAATATGCGTGGGGATGGCGGTATAAACAGGGTTTTATATTGTACTACTGTACTTCCAAGAGACTTGCCTTACAAGCTCTTGTCTTACTTTTTACAGCTAGAACACTCACCTAACATGAGAACAGGCCCTCCTCGACGGACAGTTGAAGCCTTTATTCTCTGCTCATGAACATTTTTCTCCAGAGTAGGCCCTTCTATCAGGAGCATCCCCTTCTCCTTGGGCTAGCAAATGAAAGATTTGTGTCATCAAACATTATTGCTCACCATCTTTTTCAATTACAAAAGTATGTTAATTCCAAAACAAAACCTCACTTTTTAATACATTAATCTCCGAGGACAAAGAGTGTTCAGGTGAGTTGTTTGAACATACATGACCATCCTCTAAACCACCCAGATATAGGGGTTATATTATTCTGACAGGTTGAGTAGAAGTGATAATTTCAGGTTTTTAACCATTTACTCCTTCAATCTTGAAAGAGGGTTGATGTCATCAATATACACAAACAGCTACAGGATTAACCTGGGTTATAAACAATGATGCCAACAAAACATGACGATCACTCTAAATTCTAATATCAGCATCTTTTTTTTATAGTACATGTACTTTATATCATTGGAGACATTTTTAGTTCAAATACTCTTCATTCAACTGTTAGAACAAATGTTCCTTTCTATACACTTACAGCAATGGTTACTGTCTTTTCATCCACAAGTGAGGTCAAGGCGAAGTAGCCATGTTCGTATTCACCTACATAGAGTGTGGGGCTGAAATGGAGCATATCAGATCACATCAGCAACAGTATAAGCCACCCCTGAAGTTCATTATGAAAGTTTCATTTTGACAAAAATGTTACTTAATTGAAAAAAAGTTTCTTTTACAACGTTTCTTTTAGCATTAGAAATATAATTACTGATCCACTCTTTTTTGAGGGAACTGTTCTGTTATTACCAGAGGAGGTGTAATGCGTGAGCTGTTTGGCAACTCTCAGAATATATTTCTTCTTCTCTCTTTGCAACATTTTGTCCAAGCAGAAATCATCAATAAAACCCATCCTCTCATTTGTGGAACCCCTCAATTTGTTTCATTTTGATTGATACTCTCAAAAAACT
>NW_018482192.1:0-1696 GCF_002113885.1 Mizuhopecten yessoensis | reverse complement strand
TGCCTACGTATGTATCCCACCCCAAACATCCACCCACAAAAAGCCTGACAGAGGAACGGCCCCATTCAATTAACCTGTAAAGCAAGTTCTCCCCATCCCCGTGTATGCTGTTGCTCTAATATATGCATATTTTATTCACATGTGATTCAGATGACGGATACCTGTATATATAAATTCCCAGGATTGTTCTACACAAAGAGCTTCCTGTGAAGAAAAAACCTTGTAGGCAATTAAAACTAATAAATAAATTGATCAGTGATCATGAGTAAATCTACAATAAATGTGTCTCCTAAAGTGCTCCCTGTCTTACACCAGGTATAAATCATAGCAGGTAGCTGATCTTCAATAAGACATGGTTGAGGTACCTGTCAGGTAATACAACAGGTAAACATTTGTTGATCTATTTTACCTGTACAAGGCCCGGTGTGACATACTTTGACACACCGACGACACATCAACCTGTTGGTCTAGTACAGGAATTTCACTTCACCCCACACAATAAACATTGCTGTCACAGCTTGTAACGCCCCTGTACACAAAACAAATCACCCATAAAATAGCATTTGTAGCTCAAAATAACCATTACCTAACAACTAAATCCAAAGATTTAAGATGATAGGATTTGCTTTCAGAAATGCGATACATTTTTATTCATATCAACTGGTTTATATTTGTAAAACCTGTTTGTTAAATTAACATGGACAAACAAGTGTCAATTTAGAACTTGGTGCACATAAAAAACGCCTTCTCTATTTATCAGATCTAAATCACAAGGACACTAACAGATGGCTGCATGTTATAGGGTCTCCATACAAAATACTTCTGAAGATTCCTGTTTATTAACATGTATATAATAGATAGATACCCGGGTAGATACTCGTCTCCAACACCCACACTTCCAGCCTACCTAAGACTGGATCCGTTCTAGCCAGAAGAGACACTCAGCATGAAGGATGAGACGTTTCTGTGTATCACCAGGTTGACCATCACACAAATTAGGCCTACATTCGTAAAAGGTGGATCTAACTTCTATGATAAAGTTATATTACCAAGATGTGAGCCCACAAATAATGGCCACAGATTTAGCTAAGGTCACCAGGTGTCAGCGAACAATTTTGTTTCAATTTATTAATAACACCGACTGTATTCCAGCCAGAATAAGGTATCATCTGATTAAAATGTGACTTTGATGTGCAGACCTCTGTACCTTATTAAAATGAAATGAAATTGAAATAAGATATATGAAAACCCCCTTTATGATCTTCTCACAGCCAGTAAGTTGAGGATGGTGCCATATAAATTACCTTGGTACATTGTAATAGCCATAACTACCGAACTTGTTGTACTGGAGATAATTAGCATTATATAGCAACCGGGTATATTCATGAATCAGCATAAAACTTAAGCTGAACAGTTTATAAATCAAATGTCTAATGATGGACTGTAAATGTTTCGTACCTAGGTGCAGCAGATGTCGTATTATACACGTGCATCAATCGTAATGCTGCATACTGCCGGTCAGTGAAAGCTTCTCGACACATATGTACGTTATAAAGTGACTTCAATGTACACAGGCATGGCAAAACCCCCAGACTGTATTGATATTACCACAACTGGGCGTGGCACAGATCCCCACCCCACAGTCTGTACATGTATTGTCAGTCCACAACTGGGCGTGGCACAGATCCCCACCCCA
>NW_018482191.1:0-1696 GCF_002113885.1 Mizuhopecten yessoensis | reverse complement strand
AAAGCTGTGTCATTCAAATAGATCATAAATACCATACAAAACAGTCCAATGCTTAATTATCTTCATCACGTATAGATTTTGTCTTCAAATGGACATAAACGATACACGTCGCTATCATTTATGTATTATGATAAAGAAATAATATAAAATTTAATGAAAAAAATGTCTATTATTCTTTCAATTTCATATAAGATTACGGATCACAGACGTTATTCGATTTCTGTATCCAGTTTATGGGATATTAAGGGTTTATAAGAATGGTGCATTATGTATATACACAGACACATTCTTCTCGCTGTTAAATACTTATCAAACGAAAACATCGCAATAAAACGGGAGAATGTTTTATAAACAAAGGTGTCCAGAAAGTGAGGTTTTTTATTATTAAAATTTGGAAATATAAGCTAAAAGTATAAGGAACAATGATAAATCAGTAATAACTAACTTGTGTGGTGCGCTTCCCTAATTACGGTAACACTTACTTAGTTTACGTAGAAAGGGATAGCGTAACGTTTAATAGGGGTATATCCGCAATTTATTTTACAGTCTGCATATCTGCATGATAAAGTTGTAACCAACCGGCCAGTTCCGTACAACGCTCGGAGTCAGTTCCAAAGCCTTGACGGAACTGGCCGAGATGTGGGGGTCGAAGCATATTAAAAGAAACGGTTATTCGGAACATAAACGGTTTCGATACGGCTATTCGACATGCCAGGATCAGCATGAACATGTCAAAACAATTTGATGGCTAAATGAGTAAATGTACATGCACGGTTGGTAGTTAATGTTGTCATCCTACAGATAAATTACATAGCTCCAACCATTCTGTACGCACGGAAACATATACCTAAATCAGGCAATGCTATTATATTCCATTAGTGTCATTTAGAGAGACATCTCATATATATTGTATAGAAGGAAATTAAATCATCTGGACATATCAGAAAAAAAATGTTTCCGTTTTCATCCTTTCAAAGTTACCATTAACCAAATATTGGCGAGATAGCCATTGCATGATGTTTAATCATGTGCAGGATGTAGCCAAATCTAAGTTTGTATGGGGTCCATGTTCCACGAACGCTCCTTAACTAAAACGAAATCCATAATTTTATATTCCATTGGAAAGAAAAAGTGATTTAAGGGGAATTTCCTCACCTTAAGTTAGGGAATGTTCATGAAACTGGAGATGGTACTGTCAGTAGATAAATCGATATTCATTCCCACAAAACATGTAAACTAAAACACATGTTTATTGTCCAATCAAAAGCACATTTGTAATTGGAATGTTGTTTATTATCCAATCAAACGCCAGATATACATGAAATGTTGGCAGTATTAAACGTCGAGTCCAACATGAACCACTTCCCCATGTTGTGTAGCCGTCACGTGATCGTCAGTATCATTAGCGCTCTAATCAATCCAGGAACATGTAGTACAGTACCGCAACACGTGTAAGGGAATGCATGCTAATGGCAGTAATGTTTGACAACAAATCTATAGATGTGGATGTGACCGAATACTGAATCAAATTAGTGAAACTGCATAAACCTAACCATCGAAGATGAAATTAAATATGATGTGTACAGCCCCTATAAATAGACCATAAAACTACATAATGGATAAGGCGAGACATAACGGTGTCCCTATATAGAAAACAGTCCCACAACATTGGCGAATTTATGTTTTGTGTTGTGTA
>NW_018482190.1:0-1696 GCF_002113885.1 Mizuhopecten yessoensis | reverse complement strand
ACACATGGAGGCACGTCCTTAAATGACAATAGCTGTTAATAGGACATAAACAAAACTAAACCAAACCAAACCATCCCGATCTAGTCCCTTTGAATTTTTACACCCAGAACCTTGTTGTTGATCCTGTTTTATTCATTTCATCTTATGAAATTTCCACAAGGTATGGTGGTTTCCTATTCAGAAATGATTTATTAAAGCTTTATTCATACCGAATAAAACTTTCCAAAAGTGTCTGGAATTATGAGGTTCAATTATAAACAGCAGAAGGGTTTGCAAACATTTGTATACATGTTTAAAATGGCATTGTATCCTGTTGCTAACACATTCAAGTCGTTGTATTTATAAAATCGTAAGATTTACCGTTATGAAGCTAAAATTAGACATTGGGAGGGGTTACCGTGTTTCCAACAAATTAGTATTTTGTTTTGGCTTGTGTTAAAATTAGACCAATTAAAACCAAATGAAGCCAAGCACATGCTAATTATCTTAATTACCACGTTCTCGACACATCAAGGTTTCAGTCGATCATTACTTATTTCACGCATGCGTAATTATCAATTGTTCGCACGTTTTATCGTGACCCCGGTGTAACGATTTAGGAGAAAGTAGGTCGGGCATGTTCGAGATCATGAACTAGGGTCCAAAGTTTCATGGGCAGGATTTTAACGGGAAAATCTTAAAGAAGTTTATCAACCGTTGTACAAATATTTAAGTTATTCCATGTCATACCAAGCTGAATTTTGTTCGTTTAGTCATGTGGAATAATTTATCAGCTGAAATTATAGCGACACAAATTATTTTAATGTAGGCTAAATGTCAGCTTCACAGCTGGTAAAAGTGAAAGTAAGTTATATTGGTCAACTTTAGATGACATAGTCATTTCGTTGACTGTTCAGTCATGTTTTGTTGCTATGAAGACATCGGCCTTAAATGTCGTATACCAATTTAAGTAAATTATAAGTTTAATATATCAAAATTACTACTTATCTGAATCCCTATGTTTAATTGGAGTATTTAAATATGATTCATTAGGAGTTGAAATGTCTTGAGTGACTATGCCATCTTTTATGGGGCTTTCTGAACCTTAACTCATTCACCCATGAACACATTTGAACTCTTCCAATTCAAAGGTTAGACTACTTCATTATGCAAATTCAGGGTTGAATGAGTTAAGCAACTTTCGTAAAAGGAACCTTTCTTTTTATCATCCTTCATCTTTTATACAGTCTTTTCTGGATGAAACACAGATTGTAGCACCATCTACGAACAGTGGAGTTAATGGGTTGTAGATTTTAAAGAAATCAAAACATAGATTTTCATCAATAAACATATCAACAAAAACGTGACTCTCATTCAATAATGATAAAACTAGAACAAATTATATACTAAGGCAATTTTTGGACCAGGTATTCCGGAGTCGTAAGCGTTTTCTGCTTCATCGACGACATCCGCCATGTAAATATAGGTCAACTTCAAATAGTGTCACGTTCCCAAAAATATCAGTTATGACGACCATAACATTGCCCATATTCTTCATAAAGATGCATATTTAAAAACCCTTTGTTGTAAATTTTACCGTCAGCAGTTTGCATTTAATACCATTACCTGATCGACCCAACAACTCCAACAACCCAGGTGGAATATGCAATGATCTGGGGTGGATGTTGTGGTATCTGTGCTGTAGTATTCAAGTGAG
>NW_018482189.1:0-1696 GCF_002113885.1 Mizuhopecten yessoensis | reverse complement strand
AAAAGATGGAATATAGACAGTAAGCTACACAACTCGGCTCCTACCCCAGTCGACGGGGATGCTGATGGTACTGACAGACAAAGGTGGGCTATCAGGTGATTAAAACTCAGGTATCCACGGGTGGTAAAATCCCGTGGGAACAATCTCTGGTACACATGGGTGGTAAAATATCTGGTACCCGCGGGTGGTAAAATCTCGTTGGTAAAATCTCTTATAACCATGGGTGGTAAAATATCGTAGGTAAAATATCTGGTAACCATGGGTGGTAAACTCTCGTGAGTACAATCTATGGTACCACCGGGTGGTACAATCTTTGGTACCAACGTATGGTAAAACCTCTGGTACCCACGGGTGGTAAAATCTCTGGTACCCACGGGTGGTAAAATATCTGGTACCCACGGGCGATGCTATCGCGACGCGTCCACTTTAGGTTGTTGTGACAGGCTAGGGGTTTCAAGGGAGAGTCGAGCATTGGAAACAACTCAGACAGTCTATTGCTGTTCTTATAAAGGTGATGATTGTTGATATTAAGAATAGTTTTCACTAGATCTATGAAGAACCCGTAAGATGTTAAATTGTGTGTTCAAAGAAGCCTTTATTTTTTTATTGAAAGAAATAGAGAAAGAAAACCGAAGAGTAATTGGTCGTAATTGGTGATCTATCAAACGAAATTTATCTGCATAGGGATATGTTTCTATAAAATGAAAGTTAATTAAGGTGAATTAGTATATGTTTGGGTGAGGCAGACACCTACCTATATCTATATATAGACTAAAACACGGTATAGCCTAGGCCAAGCAAATCTCATTTAAAATGCTGGAAATCTCAAGTAAATATGATCTCTCGATACAGGTATGCTGCAGTATTATCAAACAAAATAAACACTCATTCAACTTAGAATTTTGATTATAAAAATACGTACATGTATATAGATACGTTATCTTGTAACTAGAAACCGGAAGGTAAAGAAATACTCCAAGGAGTGAGATATCGTAATAATTGTGACTTGTTAGACTAAAGATGGAAGATGAATTTCATTTTTTTTTTTCTCTTGCGACGACATTCAAATAATAGGAAGAAATATATATTTTGAAAAGCAAAATAAAGTAATTCACTATCACCGCACGTAAACGTTCCGTAATCCGGCACCCGGCATACCATTTTGTCTTTTTTTACTACGAGTGTCTGTAACCACTCCACTTGAAAAATAAGGCATACCTTTCGATGGTGTCAGTTGCTGTTTCAGTGTCGAATCGCCCAAATAAGTCCGAGGGAGGCTAAACTTTGGTGCCGAGAAGGAATAAGACCTGGGGTATATCTGTGACTGTCAAATTGACGCAATTAAGCAATTTTTGATTTATTTCGTTGCTCTGACAGTTTGTCGACTTAGCCGCAATGGAAGTATTGGTTAAAACGCCTTTGAATTGTACTTGGAGAATAAGGGGATTTGGACACATCTCATAAGAAATATTTGTTACATTGTGCTGGCATGTAGGCCCTCCTTTGATAACCTAAACCTTATCATAACAAAAACATCCATTAAAATTCAAATGAGTACTTGGTTCGTTTTTCGTTGAAGCATAAAACTGAAATTCTCAAAAAGCCGGAGATTTCCCCCAAAAGACGAATATTTTCAAACTAACAATGTACTGAAGGATCATTTATGATGCAACCGAAACTACGGATCATATACTAC
>NW_018482188.1:0-1695 GCF_002113885.1 Mizuhopecten yessoensis | reverse complement strand
TAGCTGTTGATAGGACGTTAAACAATACTAAACCAAACCAACTAAGAACAGTTATGTTTCCTTCTATTACGGGGGGTGTCAATGTCTTTCACGTGTTTACAAGTCAACAGCAACTAGTACATTAGATTTTATGTCGGAAAACCAGGAAGAACCAGTTTCAGAGACAATATTTGTTTGGTTGTGTCAAATTAACTTCCATACCCTGAAGAACCATACATAAATACAATCTGTACTTACATTAACGCGAGTGAGAAAGACTTAAAACTATATTTAGAACAGCCTCCTTCTTAATGTATATCGAACTGTTCTCATGTTTTCTGTATTACAACAATGGGGAACGACCTCTCGCTCATTGAACGGACACGTCACCACTTGCACCAACAATTTGTTTAGAGAATTAACAACCTCACATTAATTGTAATCCCCGTAAGACGTGATGCCGTGGAATGTAAGTAAAACACGAGAATATGTGTCATACCCTGTCAAAGAAACTTGACCTATACATGTCTTAATTAGTCTCTAATAATTCAGCACTGACCGCAGACCCTAAAACACTTGACCAATGACCGTTTGACGGGCAGGACCCTCGTCAAGTACGATGACACTGGTAACACGTCCGCAGCCGTAAACACTGCAACGCCCACACACCCTCCTACACAACAATCGTAAATCAGTCTTATGAATCATTAAAACCGTAATTTTGACTCTAACATTAGTACTCACAAGCTAAATCCACTTATATAATTCTGATAACAATAGGAATACTTTCGGTTCGTATTTTACCTCCGCCCTTCCTACGAGGAATATTGTTCTAAGTGCTCCGGCACTTGCTCAAGAAACCTACTTCCGGTATTGAAACCCTCGTATTTATTGCGTATGTCAATGTACAGAAAAAATGGGGTTTGAGAAAGCTATAGTCATATGTAAAACGACTTATATAAAAGACGACCTGTTAGTATTGACTTCCGTGCAGTTACGTGCAAGGTAACGCTATCAAAAAGAGGTGTAATATTTGCTTTATATTGGCAATTACGGTAAATAGATATATTCACAAATGTAATCGAAAAAGTAAATAAATACTGCGTCTGTGTCTTCGTATCTAAGCAAAAGTTAAAATATAAAATAAACCGATATCGGTGCCAACCAATGCAGTTTATTAGACAATGAACATTTAGTTTACGGCACGTGGTACGCAGTAATGAACAGGCGTTCCCATTTAAGTGCAGAAATGTACAAGTGTAATAGTGACGTCACTGATCAAGGTGCAGATAGAGGCTGTGGACTTAAATGTACCGGACCGTGTCGCATAAATCACATTAGCACAGTACGAGGCGGGGGAGGACGATTTGTCTAACTGCACAGTAATTATCTCGTGGATACGTAAACATTCTTACAGTAGGAGGAAGTTCACTGAGAACGTCGCCTTGTCTAACCGCAACACCGACATAAACTGTTACATAGCAACAGCATGATGTGTCCTTGTGATAAACACACAAGTTTGTCCCACACATAGGGAGAATAATAGTTAGATAGGTTCGACATACATACAATATCAAACTATATGAATTAAGTCTTTAAAATGTAAGTTCAACACATAATGTACGGAATAGCCAAACATGTGATTGCCAATGTCAATAACAACTTGTCAAGTACTTGTATGTAATACTAGTGCACTAACAGTATCCCATATACTTG
>NW_018482187.1:0-1695 GCF_002113885.1 Mizuhopecten yessoensis | reverse complement strand
ATGGGTTAATACGCAAAACAATATGACATGGGTATATTCACTGGATACCACAGTACATTATGTGATAAGATATAATTAATGGTACTAGTCAAGCCCTGGACACAGCTATGTTACAGTTATTACCTACTGAAGCAAAACACTGGTCAGAGGAAATCAACTCGAAAACCTGAACATCAAATAATTCAATTCCATAACATGATGCACCGACAAACTCAAATGTCTTATCTCTCAAACATCAAAAATAAATTCATTAAACAATAGTCTTATTAGCAACAACCTATATCATCCAAAACAAACTGTTACAGAATGTATCCAGCAATAAGCCCATGCCTGGTAATAAGCCCATCTATATTAAGTAGTAATGCCAACAAATCTATTTGGCCTGTTCTATATCAAGTCCATCCTTCTCTTTGAGTTATGTGTTGGCCCCTGGGCATTTCGCCAGATGAATTGGTTTGGTTTAGGTTTTATAAGGTTTCTCGTCCTATCAACAGCTATGGTGATTTAAGGACGTGCCTTTATGTGTGTTGTTTATGTGTGTGAACGTGTGCTGGAGGCAGGGTATGTTAGTTTATTTCACCTGTTCACATTATACTGACGACGGGTGAACCAGTTGTTGTGTTAACCCTAAATGCTGAATACTAAGCAGGGAATAACCAGCTTTAAGGACTTTGGTATGTCCCAGTTTGGGGACAGAACCCATTGCCTTCCTAGCCTGGGCGAACGCTCAACATTAAAGTGTGGTATTGCCAAGCAAGGAGTTAGAAGCAGAGAGAAATACAAAAGATCCAAAATATTGCAACGGATGCAGCAGATTTATTTTTATTTTGAGCGCTTTTGTGTTTCCAAGTCGAGGACACAAAAGCAAACATCAAATTCTGCAGCCAGGGGTCCCACAATAGTGGCCTTTTTACAATACATGTACTGGGTAAATAGCAGGGGTATTCCTTTTTTGATCCCCAACCTGCGCAAGATTAAAAGGATATAGGCATATCCTGTCTATCAACCAGAGAACTTAAAGAATACATTTAAAAAAAAATCATAACCACCATTTTTTCTTTCATGTAAGGTTTACTTTTTTGTACACAAAGAATATTTGAAAACTAAAACTAATAGTTTGGAAAAATTCTTGTTTCTTTACCAAGCAAAGAAAGTGCAATGGATCTTTGTTATGGTCTACTTACAAATGTTAAAATAGATACAAGTACATGTACACTGCTAAAAATGACATTTTATGTAGAATTAAAAACTCATATATACCTGAAAATGAGATGAAACTGATGATGACATCACTGACAATGACATCACTGGCAATGCCATTACTGAAGATGACATCACTGAAGGTGACATCACTGATTATGACATAACTCATGTTGACATCACTAGCAATGACATCACTGAAAGTGACATCACAGAATATGACATAACTGACAATGACATCACTGATGACATTGCATCACTAGCAATGACATCACTGATGATGACATCCTTTACTAGAATAGAATCACACCATTAACTCTAACAGTTTTCATAAAACAAACTTCTAGGTTTGTAGAATATTATTGATATTATTTTTGATGTATAGAATACATTCCCCTTAAAAACAAGAGGCCCAGAGTGCCTGTATCGCTCACATGGAAATGTTAGCAAAATTGAAGTTGGAAAAGCTAGATGTTGCTGGTAGTGTACATGTAT
>NW_018482186.1:0-1695 GCF_002113885.1 Mizuhopecten yessoensis | reverse complement strand
CCTGGTTTGATTTCTTATGTAGTAGGTTCCCCTGGTCCTGGTTTGTACATGTATAATCTAAAATTTCTTGATCAGAAAAACATTTCATGACCAGCGCAAGCAGTAAGCATCTTTGATTTTGACACTTAATGTTTGTGTATTATGCTGTTTCTCAAAAAGTACCGTAGTTAAAAGATCTTTCTCAAATTTCATATGTAGGTTCCATTCGGTCCATTGTTGTGAATGTTTAAATTTTTGAAAAATTGACAGTTGAAGTTTTTTATCACTTTTTCTCAAGAAATACTGGAGAGATTTTCCCCAATTTTATATGTAGGTTCCTTTGTGGTAGTGCTTTAATTTGAGACTGATCAGAAAAAGATGGTGCCAGCTGGCCATTTTGGATTTTCGTGGTTTAATTGAATGGTATCACAATTTCTCGGACATCTTTTTACACATTAAGTACTATTCTAATCAACCAACAATTACCTCCCTTTGAAAGGACTTTGGTGAAACACAGCTGTACACAATTTTAATCAAAAGTTACGAGATGAATTTGCTGTTGACAAGATATTTAGATCCAACAGATAAAAAAACAGAAAAGATTGAACTTGCAGAGAACTTATAGGGCTTCCTTTGTATGTACATGTATGTTGTTTGTTACATGTTGTTGTGGCTACTGTAATGCTCCCAATACCAACTGATCTGACCTAAAAAGATGCATGTCATTAGGATAATCTCAACTTTATTTTTTTTGACATTTAATTTTCAACATTCAAAGGACTAATCAATATTTATTTTTAATTCAAAATAAGTCCATGCTATTATAACAATGAGCTCAGTAAAAGTGTGTTTAACACTACAGGAAAGCAGTGGTGTACGTCTGCTAGGTTCCAGAACTAAAATTGCACTAGAGACATATATAATGTAATAAGTGTGCTAGTATGTTCCACTGAAAATGTTGACAATGCTTGTAATCCTCACAGACAATGGCTGCCGGATGCATGCTATTTCCGCCAAACTTAGCAGTGAAAGTTTTTGTGTTGGCATGTAATTATGGATGTTTCTTTATCACGACATATTTGTTACATGCAAATGGTACTTCTAGTTACAGCTGAAGATATAAACTATACTGTTGTTCAATTGGAATACAATTGCTCTTAATTTGTCCATTTCAAGATGTCTGTTACTTCAGATATTAAAGCATGAACCTCAGTTACCACTACCGTATATCAGTCATTGATAATCATTTATGTAAATGTTTTCCAGATTAATTTTCAAACAATGTTACAACCCTTATGCATGCTGTATGACATTTCAGCATTTTCCTAATCAATGGTGAACAGCAATCTTGGAGTGTTATTTTTTTATTAAAGAACCGTAAAAATCTTGTGTAATTTGTACAGTTGAGTGTCACCTTTGCATGTTCATTGTATCTTAGCACATAAAAGCTGGAGGGGAGAGGGGGATTTTTTTTCTGCTTTCTTGTTTATATATAATGTTGAAAGAAATACACTACAATGTAAAATACAATTCAAAGTGACTTTCACAAGTGTTCTACTGTAAAACAATGTGACAAATTTTTAGCTGACCTGGCCTGAAGCAACGTCCTTCGTCCGGCAACTTTTTCCTTTAAATTGCTACTAGTCCTTAACGGCTCAGAGGATTTTGACCAAATTTTGTATAAACTGAGGTGTGTGGGCCCCCTTCTTTGGGGCA
>NW_018482185.1:0-1695 GCF_002113885.1 Mizuhopecten yessoensis | reverse complement strand
AGACAGACAGACAGACAGACAGACATGACAACTATAATACCTTCTGTCTTTATCCGGGGGTATATAATAAACATCTACACTTTTGTTGACAAGGAGCATGACCGACAGACAGACAGACATGACAAAAATATGATACCTTCTGTCTTTATCAGGGGGTATAATAAACATCTACACTTTTGTTGACAAGGAGTGTGACAGACAGACAGACAGACAAAAATATAACACTCCCTACCTTTATCAGGGGTATAATAAACATCAACACTTTTGTAAAGAGTGACAAGAAATGAAACAGACAGAAAGACAGACAGACACGACAAATATGTAATACCTCCTGTTTTACCAGGGGTTATGAATTTGTGACTATTCTAAATTCTCATTTCTTTTCATGAAGATTCAAGTATTCTGAAAAAGTTGTGAAGAAATTTCCAACCCCATATAAACACAGTTTAAAAGGTCTTTAATCTTAAAAGTAACAAACAGAACACTGTTTCTATGAACACGGTGTCATATCTATGCAAGCAAAACACCAATAATGAATGGGAACAGAAAAGTCATTCATCATTTCAACAGCTGAAGTATTGGTCCCACTTATTCCCCTCTTATACAGGTATTATACATGTGTCTATACACCCTGTATAGTTGCAGCAACTTCTGTGTCGAAGCCTTACAGCTGTATAACTCCAAACTCTGCAGCATTGAGACATCTAAAACACATGTTCCAATTCTCTTTGGGTTCAACTGTACTTAAACCACTTAAGACACCATTGCACATTACAAACATATAAAAAACTAAAATCAGGAATTCAAATATCCAAAATCTTAGCAGAATGGCTACGGCTTAATTTGTACCCGTGTTATAAATATAACACACATTGTAATTCTATTATATAGTTTTGATATTAAATGGAATTAATAAAACAGTTTTTGATTATCAAGAAGTGAAAACTTCATTCTTGGAATTTAAATTGGACACAAAATTGTACAGCACTAATACTAAGACCTAATTATATTTGTAGCTATAAGTGATACACAATTATGGTCTTTTCTTGAGGTCTTTATAGATTCATACACAAACAAAACTGAATTGAGCTTCCAAACAGCAGTTATCCAATTGAATGTAATATGTATTTAAACAGATGGCGGATAAAATGAAATTATATTTAGATATGAATTAGGAGAGAAATAAGCTGATAAATGCACCAGTAATCTCCCTTTATGTGCTACAATAGTATGGGTACTACAGTTAAAACTGCATGTTATATAAGTATCTTCTATGTAATTTGAATATCTCCCACTTCATGCCAAATACAATTATTTTTTGTATCTAAATAGACTCATTCTAACCCAGTTTTCAATACCATGATGGATATTAGGTATCAGGGAGGCACATAAAACCATTAACAGACTCCATTTAGGAAAACTCATTTATCATTGTAAACATGCTGGTTACTGAAAACAAAAGGCATATGCCTAATCATATACATACAGGATTTTACATAGTTCATTTCCATTTCAAATCAAATTTATGAAACAGGGGTTTGAATTTTCATTTTTACTAGGCCTCTTATTATAAAGAGCTAAAATTAAAAAAATAACAACATAACAAAATAAATTGTTATAAGTTTTCTATTTCTAAAATGGAAATGAATTCAGGATCCATTTTATCAGACGACCAAAATTATTTTTGAATATTGC
>NW_018482184.1:0-1694 GCF_002113885.1 Mizuhopecten yessoensis | reverse complement strand
TTTACTAATAAAAAATATTTCGGTTGTTTTTATTTGGAAAAGAAACCAAAGTTTTCTTGTAAAATTAATTGACGTTTTTCCTTGATTTATTTTTCCTCTTCATTTGAAAAATATTCAAAACTTTACCTTCAGTCGATGTTCATCATTTCATTGTTGGCAAGTTTATTAAGGTTGAACTTACCTTAAGGGTGGGGTGTTGTTGGCGATGATGACCAGCTTAGCCTTGCCCTGTCGGAGTGTCTTCAGCGTTTGTTTGTAGCCGAGGACATATTTGCCACTCTTCATAACAAGAGCCAGCCGAGAGTTGATGTTCTCGATACTCTTCTTCTACAATCACAAATAGAAAAATTCACAATACTATTTATTTGCAACATTTCAAGTTCAAAGGTTCCGTTGTTTCCATCTCAATTATGTTCATCGGTTATTTCTATCTCATTATGTTTCCCAGTTATTTCTATCTCATTTATGTTTCCCAGTTATTTCCTACTCATTTATGTTTCCCAGTTCATGCAATCAAAATACAATTTTCGTAAATCTCATAGAAAAGTGCAATTGTCAAATTAAACAAGTTCCAAATAAAAGGCATCCACAATTGTTTTTTAATCTCTTACAAAAATGTACAATCGTCGTAATGCAAGGCCCTTTCTAAATCATCCATTTACAAATTGCTGGATCCTGTAAGGCTACTTTTTGGCTACAACACCCCTCCTCCCCCCTTCTCTTCCATTGAAAAAATCCACGTGCTCGCCACATGGCAGCCATATTCACTTACGTTTTTTTTCGTTGGCGGCATTTTGAAGTTTTGGGCGAGATATGTCCTGAAATTAAGAAACAATTCTTATTAAAAATCAGTTTATTTAAAAACAAATCAATAATCATAGTTAAATCGTTATATTATATGCTATAAATCGACGAAAATCTTGAGCAAATTTTTCCACACCTTCTCGGTTCGGTCGACTGGCGAGAAAAGAACGATCACGTGGTATATCAGGCTGAGGTCACGTCTTTTCTCGCGAGATTGGACATTCCAGCGATGGCGGCGATGTGAAATATTCGCCGACACTGTTTCAAGACGATTTAATCTACTCTTATTAATACACAAGAAACAACATTCACAATGTTTGTGTATCTAAGTAAAAAGGTATAGGTTGTTTATAATGACATATTGTGTCTTTAAATACAGGGATACATCCGTGGAATAACATGTTACGCCTGGTTGCCAATGAAGCACTTGTTTACTCTCGCACAAAATAGCCATGGCATATTTTCGAAAATATATCTATATGTTATACTCCACAAAGACCAAAATGGCTCTAATGCGGACAAATGTTCTTGTCTGATTATTGATTTATGTTTTTCAAACAGGACTTAGTGAATGCGAATTGCTTATATGGAAAGGTGTTATCTAATAATATCTAAACAAATGAAATATGATTTATAAAATCAACTGCTTCTGAAAGTTTTTATTATCTACTAAGATAACAGGAGAGGAAAAATGCACAGCCAAACCGGGACCCTCTGAACTCTAGACGGATGCTTCTTCTTCTGCCAAGTAATGTCCACAATCATCAATTCACGTTGATTAAAATGACATTTTTGGAGTGTGCATTGTTAAAAACAGGATAAAAAGATGGAATTTAGGCCAGTGACACAGATAACCGAGATCTGAAGACCTCTAGGTCATCTGAGGTGAC
>NW_018482183.1:0-1694 GCF_002113885.1 Mizuhopecten yessoensis | reverse complement strand
GCCGTGATGTGACTCGAACCCACAACCCTTCGGTCACGAGCCCGGGGTCTTACCACTAGACTAACGTGCCTCACATTCATCATATAACAAGGCAATGGTAAAACAATCTACACATCGACTGAACAGTTATTGGGGCCGGTGGGTTAGGGACAGTTCGTTTTGTTAAGATGCGTAATAAAAGTTTGGTGGCTTTTGAAAAATGAAGTCACCTATAATTTAAAAAAAAACGGAATATTTTCATTGCATTCTTACTACTAATATAGACCCTTCTTAACGTGTCAGTGATGTGCACATTAATCCCACAGGTCAGAGGTCAACATCACACGTCAGTAGTCCATATTAGTTTCCACGTCAGAGGTCAACATCATTAAATAGGTCGAAGGTAATATCAGTTGAATCGTTATTGATCGAATAGAATGTCGAGGTCAGGTGCCATATTCTTGGTTGAATTTAACCACTAAATTCATTTCGCTAAAATCTGCACATGTAGTTTTTCCTAATATTGTATGCTGAAGTAGATTAATTGAAAGTTGTTTGTGTTACGTAACACATAAAGGATGGTGTAGGATTGTTTTAAATGTCCTGTTACAGGAAGGAACGGTGAGTTTGCTGACCAGTCCAGACTTCTTAGAGTCGCTAGCAGCACACCTACCAAAGAGGAGCCGCCGTCAGACCGCCCCCGACTATACTGCGTTGCTACAGCAGTTTGCAGCGAGTGAGGTAAACCCAATACTCGCCATTAATGTCGCGATATCACCAACATTATACACAGGACTTTCAATGTCTATTTCAAGATATTTTTTTGTCACATAAACAAGTGGTTGTGAGTGGAATGATAACATATTTCTCTGACTATTGTCAAGTTTTCAACGATGCCGTCCTGACGTCTATGGCGTCACATTAAGGTCAATATACATTGAACGCTTGAAAGTCCACCTCAAATAGTAAGGTGAATAGCTTTGAAACAATCGCTGACATGACTTAGATTATTGAACAGTGAAACAATTAGAAATATACTTTAATTAATGACCGAAGTCTTATTTTTGTTAAGAATTTACGCTAACGCAGTGGACTTTTTTCTATTGTATTTCCGTTAAGGACATATACGACTTACATTGTAATAAAACACCAACATTTACAACGAAGCTCTAGCGCGTTTGATTTACTATATATTTATCTGTGACAATGCACCAGAGGTAATATGCAGATAGTTGGAAGAAGAATGACAATCAGAAACAGACTTCTATGTCTCGTTAATAACACGTATGTAGGAGATACGACACGTTTAGCCTGATGTCCTATTCCTTTTGTTTAATAAATAAAATTGAAGGAAATCAAGACGACAGTTAAGGATATATGATATCTGACACTAGCATTTCTATCGCTTCAGGTAGCTCTCCATTAAAAACAGTTAAATACATTTCGTGAATGGTAATTAAACTAATTAGTTAATGAAACGGTTATATTTATATTTTTTAAGTAATTAATATATGATAAAACATTTTAACCACGACTGTTATTCAAAAAATGTATTATGTTTTTCAGCTTCAAGTTTTGCGGACGTACTGTACAAACAGTACAAAGATATGTGTGCGAGGTAAACATTTTAATGATTATGATCAGAAACAAAGAAACCATTTCCAGTTTGTCCGATATAACTTTGTCATTATTTAAGGAAAAACATGTTTTTTTTT
>NW_018482182.1:0-1694 GCF_002113885.1 Mizuhopecten yessoensis | reverse complement strand
GGTAGATCCTTTTGTTTATCAATTTGTTTTAGTTTTAATTTTTTGTTTAATGTGATGTCCAACAGATTTTCAATATTTACATAAATGTTATATAATGTATATGTTTTTTCAGTGTCAGACACCAAAGTAATTTTGGCACTTAATTAATCAGGCTGTTTTTCTATATATTTTGAGAACAGGTTTTTTGGTGGTACCCAGCTGACCAGGGTAGATAACCCACCTCCTGCGCTTCCTTGAACCACTCGTCAAGTTCACGTCGCTGTGATGCTGCATGTGGAACAAGATCACTTCCTCCGATGATGTTGGGAAGTCGGTCTAGGCCTGCAAATCCAGCCTAAAATGAAATCATTCCTTAAGCCAACAATCTTATAAGTCCTTTTCCTGTTGAACCAAGACATAGGTCTTTTTTTCAAAAAGCATCTAGTTGTACAGCACAGCCACTTTGCGAATATTTTGCTGATGTCTGTACACTTCAATTGCAACTAATGAAAAAGTATGCCCCACAAAATTTACGATCTATTGGACCTTGACAATATCCAATCATGGTGCACTGTGCACCTGTTGCAGGTATATACTTGATATTATATATATACTGTATATTTTTGACAGTCATTGCCCAGACAAAACTTAAACAGAAAACTGAGCAGTTATTTGTGAGACGAATGTCACAGAGACCTAATGACAGCTAAATATGCATTTTTTATGGATGATTCCAGTGCTCTTCAAATTTCTAAAGATACATTTTTTATAGTTTAAGAATTGTAGCAGCAAGGGTGGTCTGGTGTCACAGCATCTTCGATATCTCAGGGATTACGCTCATTTACGCTCTCTGCACCCCTGGAATATGTCCAGGGGTGCAGAGAGCAAAAGTGAGTGTAACCCCTAGAGTATCGAGGATGGTGGCACATCTGACAGCACACTCCCCTTTCACCAAGATGGCAGAGGTTCAATTTCTTGAACGTACGTGAAAAGATATGTGGTCACCTGCCCAACACCTGCCCAACACCTGCCCAAGCCCAACACCTGCCCAAGCCCAACACCTGCCCAACCCGGTGGGTTTTCTCCGGGAACTCAGTTTCCTTCCACATTAATGATCCCCTGCTTGCTAACATCGGAGCTAACAAGAGTGATTAATAAAACTTGATAGAAGTTGTTTCAAAATTGTTGTACAATAAATAAAGGTTATATATTTTTTATCTTTTTAAAAAAAATTGTGGCCAGGACAAAACCAAATTATCAGAACTAAGAAGAACCAGAAGAACTGGTAATAAAGCAATATGTCTCTCTTCTTTTAAAGAGCAGACATAAGTATGTATACACACATTTAGTTGTCATCTTTCGATATATATACCTTCTTGAACTTTTTGAAGTTCTTGACGATGCTGCCCTTCCATCGTGAATATCCCGGAGGAACATCTCCTCCTGATCTTTCTGGAGAGTTTCGGGGTCGTGAAGGTCGTCGAGTCACAAGGTCAAGGAACACTGTCTGAACAAGGTCGGTTGGTATCCCTTCCTCCTTAACATAGATGCCATGGTGATTGTTCTCGTCCTGCAAATACAGTTATCATATCACCATAGAAACCATTCTCAAAGTATACTTCCATGGAAAACAAATTGGCCTGCTTCATTCCACTACATGATGATCAGACACAACTTACGTGGAGCTGTGTGCAGAGCTGTAGGTTTTCAGTCTT
>NW_018482181.1:0-1694 GCF_002113885.1 Mizuhopecten yessoensis | reverse complement strand
ACACTAGATACATTAATATTGTTCATAGTTATAGGATCATAAATTTTCATCTTTGTCTTGGTCATGTCAACCTAAGGAGGGAACTTATATCGGCCAAGCCTGCTGTTCAATCCTATTGTTTATTCAATAAAAATATGATGAAATGAAATGAAAACAAGGCTAGATATCATTGTTTGCATGGGATCACAGGATGAGAGTTATTAAGGACGTCACAGATATATGGTATTTGTGAATTGTACATTATGGTACATCTGCAGTCTGGTTAGATATGCTGTTAAACAGCAGTAACTTGTCAATGATATGTATTGTACAAACCGTATTATGTGCTGTTGGTATCTTGAATCTTAAATCTTGATTATACGCATTAATACATTTTTAGTATATTGATCTATTACTATTGTCTTCTTATATAAACACTTTTTTTTGTTCTCTAAAAAGTGGAGGAAACGAGAACACCCAAGTGAAAAGTACCCCTGACCATGTTAATACAAACCGGTATTAATTATTTACTTGTAATAAACTGACACTGATTAATTCACTGTTTTAAAGTGCCTGAATAGGTTATTCGTATTTTAATATGCGATCTTTCTTTCTCTCAGACCCCTACACAATATTTATTCTACAAATTGCTACTGATTTACAGCAATTCAAGCTATGCATGTAATTTGAAAAGATTGTTTATCTGGCCTACGTGTTACTTATCATTTCTCTTCGTTATCACAAACACCAGGAGCGCATACACTTTCGTAATTCCGGCTTAATGAATTAGCGATAAGCGTGTTTCACAGTGCGCGCGTTATGTATGGAAAATGATTTATCTGTACGGTCTAGATCTAGATGTCATCGACTGCATTGTCCTGGCTTATCTCAGGTAACACGTTACAATGGGGTATTGTAGCACAGCTGAGCTGTCTTATTACAACCTTGAATAAGAAAAAATTATCACTACACCCTCGATACTTCAGGGGATTCTCTCACTAACGAACTCCACACCCCTGGGATATGTCGTAGCAAAATATTGAAGGCTCAGTGTCACCGCCTTGTGGATGAGAAGAGAAGATTAGTTTGACAATTAATGTACATTAAAACAACACAACAAGTGTTCTGAGAGTAAAATGTCGTTGCGCGTGAGGTTATTAAATTTATAATTAAAATGTCGCTTTTCAACAACGCCTTATAATACGTTACAACCAGGTATGGTGATTGTATAAGTTGCATTTATTAAACCTGTATGTTAAGCCTGCATGTCATTGGGAATATTTTATTATGTCAAAATGTCCGATAAGTGGTTTTGGCTGGATTAATAATAAATAAAAAACAAGTTTTGCTTAAATGTATCATAAGGTGTTATCTGGATGTGGCCCGTTCTGTCGGGTATTAGGAACACGTCCCCGTTAACCCTTTCCTTCCTATGTAACTTTAATAACCTCTACCTTAAATTGATCTGGATGAGTCCATTATGGTCTATAGTGTCGAAAGGATTAAATTGCTACATATTAGGTGTTATCTTTGTTATTGTGGTAATGTAATTTACAAGTGTCACTTTCAAGTGATTACCATTTCGGATTCATGTTGGTGTTTTTTTGGGTTTTTTTTTTATATTTTTATATAGGATGTTAAGAGCTTGCACAAGAGGCACGTTAGTCTACTGGTAGGACACCGGGCTCGTGACCGAAGGGTTGCGGGTTCGAGTC
>NW_018482180.1:0-1694 GCF_002113885.1 Mizuhopecten yessoensis | reverse complement strand
ATGATGATGATGATGATGATGATGAGGGTTGTTGAGAATGAGGTATTTGACACTGTATAATGATGAAGGGGATTGTTGGGTCTGTGGTAAATTACATCTACTTGATCCAACTCGCAATTCAGTTGGCCGAATTCTGTAAACGTGACACGTTCTCAGAAATACGCATGCAGTCCGGCTTTTACGGTGAATATCGATTTCAAAATAGTGCTTCGTTCCGGTTAATCTCATGTTTTTTCACGTTCATATCTACAAGATGACGAGGGCGATGACGGTTGTTGGGAATGTGGTAAATGATGGCGAGGAGGATGTAACATGGTTGGTGAGAATCGAAGGGGTTGTTGGGAATGTGGTATACAGCTTTGTGTGACAAGGAATGCAATGATGATGAAGATTGGTATTAAATGAAGAACAACGTGATGTGACGAAAGTTTTTTTGTAAATCAGGTAAACGGATATTATGGGATAGAAAAGTGGGTTATTGGAGACAAGGTAAAGGAAAGGACAGCATGGGAAACTGAACTATGGTTTACCCCAATAATAATAATTCCTGATATCACATCCACCCCTGTCTGTTTACATAGTGAGCTAATTAAATGAGTTCAGCCGCTGGTCAGTGCCTGTTTTAGGACATATCGATGTGATTCATAATACTTGTTTATACTTTTTCTATGATTCAGAGTTCACATGTGGGCGTAGACAGCAAGCTATGTGATACACGAGTATCTCTCATATGAACCAAGATAATAATAATTTTATATGAATGAGTGCTGTATTTCTCCAGTTAAAGATAGAAATTATCCCCATCCTACAAACTAGTACTGTATTTCTCTAGTTGAAAATAGAAAATATCTCCATCCTACAAACCAACGAATTTGTTTTTTGAAATATATCTATATTGGTCATTAGTACATGTATAAACTGCATTTGTTCAAGTTAAGAACTACTTGGTAGGAATAGTCACAAATCATATAAGCAATCCGTATCGTGATACTTTGTAGTTATATAAACCCTTCTCATCTTTTTGACAAACTAGTGGCCTTATGAATGATTAACAATTGATATTCCTACAGGAATAAGTAAACAAACGAAGAATGAAAACATGTAGTAAGGAATGTGTAACGAAAGATACATTGCTATTCCATGAAATATTAAGTAATCATATCGGTACAAAAGACATTTGAGTGGTTTCACAGTTTCATTTAATAAACATATTAATGCTTGAATTACTTTAAGAACCCGTTTAGACAATGAAGCTTTGAACTCTCTCGAATATTTCAAAATTTTGAGCTGGTGAGAGGTTAGGGTCTCCATATAACAATACATTGGTACATGTAAAGGGTTGGTAAGAAAGGCTGTCTAGGAGGCATTTTCGTCTGGTAGAGGCATACATGCAACAATATTTTAGGAAAAGAACAGATATGACTATCGAAAAGATTTTTCGTGGAAGAGATAATAATTACATTCCATGCGTAATCTGGCAGGATGGATCGGACCAATACGGGAACCGTTATTGTAATTGCTTAACTAGTCCTTCAGTTAGACGGGTCAATTTTAATTGTTTCTAAAAATTGATTCAATAATTAAATGCAAATAGGGAGAAAATATACACATATACATTAATTGTCTTACTTATGTGTTCTTTCCAAGAATCATTGATTACATGGTTGATGTTTTAATACTCTAATAGGACTTTT
>NW_018482179.1:0-1693 GCF_002113885.1 Mizuhopecten yessoensis | reverse complement strand
ACACTCAGTCCAAATCCTGAAAGCACGGACGTAAATTATCTTTTTTAATATGGTGGGGATCTTAAACCTTTTTAAAGTAGTACAGCATTACATACACATTTATATTGGGGGCCAACCCAATCGGTTCCGGGGACCATACATTCAAATATTTATACAAAATATGATCAGCTTGCCCTAGTGATGCAAAGGAAGTAAAGATTTTGATGTCAAATTATCCCAACATCACATTTTAGGTCCCCACCTCGTTAATACAACATATGATCACATTGACTCAGTTTTGTTCATACTATATATGAAAACAATCTGTGTAGTTGTTCAGGGGCATGATTTGGAAGATAAAACTGTTTGATGTTGCACTAAGTAGATTGGACCCATCTTATGCCATGCCCACGTGGCCCAACAGGCCATGCAAAATCAATATTTACAAAATAAATTCGACTAGCCCTAGTTATCATTCAGACGCATATGGTACAAGTTCTTGTAGTCCTTCTGGAGGGGTAGGCTTTTGAGGATTAAACTGTTATTTTCCTAATGTTTGCCCAAACCCAAAGGGATTACAACCTTCATTTACAGTTTTCCATCTCCTTGTCCTTCTGATGTTACGTATCAAATTTGGTTCGAGTCCTTCATTCCTTTTAGAAGTAGTCTTTTAAAGGCTGAAATTCACCAATTTCCTTTTACTGGATCCCGCATCTCCACTTATTTGTTTGATTCCGTTTTGTTTAACGTCCTATTAACAGCTTAAGGTGATTGAAGGACGTTCAACCCTTTGGGACCACACCCTTCTATAGCACACACACATACAGCATCTCTGCCAATTTCAGTGACGTTTTATTAACCATCGTCCTTCCCTGCATTCTATAACAAACACCGACGTGTTGCTTTGTTGACATGTCTGATGACGTCACAGATGCTGTACAAAAGGATCATCTGTACTAACCTTATCATCGACGCTCTTTTAATCATCTTTTATTGGAATTATGAGTAGATTAGAACAGCTTTTGATTTGGTATTGTCCTTATATTACTTTAGCTTTAGATAAGATAAACAAATCTTCCCTGTGCAGTTATAGCCAGTGGACAAGGCTACAACAGATATAAAACCAATTCAAGCATACAGTGGGTTTTAATTATAAATGTGTGCATTGATCCGTTCTTTATTCGTTCTTATTGGTTTATGCCGTATTGTTTGGTAGCGGGCTGATGTGCCGCAATATTTGAGTGGGTTTTTACAGTTTTATGATAGAATCATACCGAATCATTGGGTTATTAAGGTATATACCCTATGTTGTTTCTACGATAGTATGACACGTGTAGCGTTCTATATACAACGATCACAGACAACGTATTTTGCACAAGAATATAGTGAAGTGTAAGCCTTGTAAAGGCTGTCTACAAAACAGAATGCTTATTCTTTGGCGAGTCAGGCAATTGCACCAAAATAGGTTTTAAATCAAAATGTATTTGGCTTGATCTTTTTGGGTCTATTTTATTTTGTTGTTAAGAAAATATAAATCTAGATGCTTTCACAGTGAACTAGACCAACACGATTCGTTTTTGTTTGTTTTGCATACGCATGAGCAATGAGTTTTGCAAAGGCTGCTCCTACCGTATTTTACCGTAAATAAGCCGCCCTCCTTCCTGAGAAAAAAAAAGATGGGCCAAAAGTTGGGAGGGGGCTTAATTGCGAGCAA
>NW_018482178.1:0-1692 GCF_002113885.1 Mizuhopecten yessoensis | reverse complement strand
TAAGAGGAAATAGGAAAGTCTAGACATATCAGAAGGTACATTTACATTAACATAAAACTTCATAGTAAACAGAATATTGGCCTGGTATTTTATTAAAAATTGTCGTGATTCAGATAACATAACAGCAAATGTGATAAAGGCCCCCATTATTTACACTTGTATCAGATCTGTGATCTGTATTGTCTCCATGGAAACACTCAAAGCAACGTTTTTACTATTTGTTTTTAATCCTAATTGCGTGCAGGTCTACTGATTAAGACCGAGATAGAGATGGTGAATCTTTGTTGGGTAATGTTCTGGACTTGTGTGGGAGTTAATACAGAGCACATTTTGTCTGCTGAAGGTGTTGCAATTATCAGAGTACATTTTGTCGGGTAGGATTTATACTATATCAATAGTGATTCTTGTTGATCTTTGATGTAGATTAATCATATCTTTTAGAAGTTAATATAATATTATAATCCAGATTGAGAACCTTATCTGTACAATTATCTTGTATTCTAATATTATGTTTAAAGAGACAATAGAATAATAGGATAATGCATTTGTTTATGTACATACATGACATTCAGGGAAAAGTACTGCAGAAACTGGAAAGATTGTATAATGATTGTATGTAATGCAATTTACTTAATTGATTTCAAAAAGAAAAACAAAAACACATTTAATTGAAAGGTGTTGCATGTCTGGTAAGGTAGGCTTCTCGGCTTCCTAGAATTACAAAGATTAATTATGTGTAGTCACACCCTTAACTCCACAATATCTACAGAAGCTGTCAGTTTCAGAGTTTATACTGACTGTTGAATCAGCAGCTTCCATGTTAGGGTATATTTTTCATGGTTTGTCCGAGTCAGTTCTGGATTGTACCTTTCTGAGAACTGAATGGCTAAGCTTGTTTCTATGTTCTCTGTTATTAGAGATTTAACAATGACATGCTTTTCTGCTCAAAGATTGTATTTGTAAAGTCTGTTTATTAATATTGAAAATATATTAATAAAAGATGTTTATTCCATCATGTCTGATGTAATCAGTTCAAAATTTGTCAATTTTATTTAAAACATTGTATTAGTTACATTCAAAAGGGAATGAAATCAACGAAATATTTGTCATCAAATTCATCAAAACAAAACGGAACGTGATAAAACTAACTGTAGCTAACAAAATTTTGATGATTGTAATAGACTAAGTTTGAATGTTAGTACAGGTACTTCACATATCTTTACTTGTGAAAATCTGTGTATTTTGGAGACATACATATCATGTATTGATGAAGTATTCAGAATTTAACCAGAGTAGGACTACATGTCCATCAGGTTTGGTGTAAGATTTTGGAACTACATACTGTGTACTATCATTAGGATGTCTGTGATACCACAGGTACTTGACAGTGCAATGAGTTGACACTGACTTTATAAAAATCCTTTATTAGATTATCTATGATATGTATATATTATATTCTTATATGATTAATATTAAAAAAAAATGATAATAATTAATATCTCTGTAAGGCGACAAGTACATGTGGGGGTTTAAAAGGCATTTATTGTCTGAAAACATTTCCGGGCAGATCAACAGTGGGAAAACGTAACTTAAAGTTTATATAGCAAACTTAAAACTAGTGACCCATTATTTCTTTATCTGAAGCTAATATCATTTATTGAAAGAAATTTAATTGAAATATATAGAGAAAAA
>NW_018482177.1:0-1692 GCF_002113885.1 Mizuhopecten yessoensis | reverse complement strand
GACTGGCTTGAGAAAGGCTTGATACGTACTCCACCGTACTCCTTTGTGTATTGTAGCTTGCATCCTGCAAAATCCTGATGTCATAAAAGCAAAGTGATATGGAAATTGTTGTTGATTTAAATTGAAGCTATTTATGAAGGAAGTTCGGAAACAAATATTTTGTTGCTAATTGATTGCCTTAACGTCCTCATCGCATATCTGAATAAATAGATGAATAAACATATGAATAAAATAAACAAATAAAAATCCTCTGTTATAGCAAATATCACTACAATGAATATTCATACAAGTTCTTATAGTTCGCTATTAGAACTCGCATTCAATTGTTATAGTAAATGTCTTTATAACGAATATTTGTACACGTTCCGATAGTGAGCTACCAAAATGCATACACATATTAGTTGTAGTCATGTTTGCTTATACAGGGTAAAGTTGCACTGAGTATATAACTAAATACCAAGAACTGTATTTACCATATCGATCGGAGATACCTTATTGGGCTTGCAATCAAGAACACTACAATCTCTTTTACTTCGGGGGAAAATATCGTAAGAGGCGACTAGTGTGGTCTCCTGCAGAATCGAGGGTTGTTCTTCCTTGTCCTCTATTTAGGGGTCATTGAAGAAATCAAAAATAAACCTGCTATAACTCACTGCATTTGTATCGTAAAACGCGACTAACTTGGCCCCCTGTAGAATTGGGTTTTTTCTTCCGTGTCTACTGCGAAGTAGACATGGAAGAGACCAAAATTTATCTGATGCCTCCATTAGGACACTTTTTCATTTCCCATCTTTCCTGTCTCCTTTCTTTTTTTTATATCTATTTTTTTGCTTCAGGCGGTGTCTCCCTAGGCACCCAACCTCATATGACCCTGGCTGTTACAGGGATGTTAAGACCCTAACAAACAAATACTTCAGCCGCTTTCCTTGATCTTATCTTAAAACATTACCAATCAGGTACGGCGTACTACTGTGCTGTATGCTGAACGGGTCGACTTCTTTTTTCCAATCGTGAAATTTCCGTTCTTGGTGGTTACATCCCAGCTTCCCATACCTACGGTGTTTATCTGTTGCAGATCATTCGGCATTGAAGAGCTTGATCCGAATATCATTACTTCTCTGACAGATGTAGACTGCTGTTGGACGCACTTACAACACAATGTTTATTTGGTTGCCATCATGATACAATTTGGATAAATACTTTTTCTTTGTGAGAAATGCGAGTTCTCGGTGTTAGGACGCGGCTATGACCTTGATTTACATTTCGGGTGTCGATAACGCAGAAGTCGTATTCTCCTTTTTCTTTTTCGGAAGACTCCATGATAATCTTTCCTTTGTTCATATTTGCTCTAGTTTGACCAATTTTGAGGGCGAATTGATGTTATTAAACACTTCGGTATGTTCTTTCTTTTGCTTATTGACTCATGAGGAAGAGTGTTTACGAACGAAAAATAACATATCAACATTGAATGTATCCGATTGTATAGTGATAGTCTAATTATTAGACTTAAGGTAACGTTGAATTTGCTCTTAATATGAGTACTTTGCAGTATTTGATTGTTACCTATTTGGTCCTCTCCGTTACAGTCCACAAAATTGTAGCCTAGCTGCTGACCGGCCTGGATATATTTCTCCTGAAGCTGAGTCTGTGTTGGACCTGTCACGTACAGGGGTCCGTTCTTTCCGTGATACT
>NW_018482176.1:0-1692 GCF_002113885.1 Mizuhopecten yessoensis | reverse complement strand
ACAAAACATCTCCAGCTGTGACAAACATGACAAAACATCTCCAGCATAGTGAGTGAGCACAAAGGAGAAAACAGACACTATACAAACATAAACGTTCTCTGCAGCTAGCAGAAATTTTGTGACTTTTTCAGAGATTATTCACTGCAATGAAAGATTCATCAAGCAATAATGAACATTCAAAAGAAATGACATCTTCATATATTTGTTGATGTCACCAGGTAATGAATGCCGCACGAAGATCTTGTTTTTAATCTGTTCATATCTGCCTTGCAGGTCTACAGATATTTGTGTTTCTTCAGAAAAACCCAGACCACACGTGCACCCACATGGACTTTGGTAGAACACCCCAAACAACTTAACATCAACTCCCTCCCAGTTCTCAAGTTATGTTGAAAATGTACATCAATGACTCACTAAAAAAGAATTTCACAGAAGGAATCCATGATATTTTTTCATATAGAAAACTGGATTTGTTAGCATAAACTCTTGGAGTATAAAGAATCTGCACATCAACAGAATGGACCTGGTGTGGATGAGTTTGTCTGGTATCACAAACCAGAACCTATATTTACATATCCAAGTACTGAACACATGTACAGCAGACAGGACACAATGTTAACGTCTATAAATCTGTTCTATATAAGTTTACAATGCTAGAGTGAGTAGTACCAACATGTACTGGACACCATACCACATTTACTGCACATGAATCATTTGTACAAGATTGTCTCCACAAGCCATCAAAGCTGGTGCAGAACACCTACATACAAACGTTTTACAAGACATTCTACACTGAACACAGAACATTTTACGCGTAGAAGCCTTTTAGACTTCACAATCAAAGCATTACACGTATGCTGACTATAAAAATGCACTAGAACCGACCATCAGACTCCCCGTGTCCACCACAGGCACCAAACAAGACACATGATGCACAAACACCGTCACAGGCCACACTCTGTATTGTGATATAATGGTTACAAGATTTTCTGTACTCAATGCATGAGTACCAAAATACTCTGTGTTAGAAGTATGCAGCTACTGATGTGAGTATACCATTATCCGTACTAATTACATAGTACTCAGAACTTACTATAAGTATGTATGCATTCAAATTCTCTGTGTTAGTTGTGGAGGAGCATACATGTTACTCTGTGCTGTTGCCAGTATGCAGTAATCCCATTCCTAGTTGTATCCATAGTTACTTAGTATGCACCATTAGCCATTATTATCTATACACAGTACTCAGTACTATTTAGTTGTGAGTATGCAATAGTTGTGTGTATGTATACAAAGTAACCAGTATTGGTGAGTGACTCGCACACCACTAGTTGTTTGTAATCACAGTACCCAATGCTGGTGGTCAGTATGTATACACAATACCCAGTACTTGTGGTGATTATGTATACACAGTACCCAGTACTGATGTATGTATACACAGTACCAAGTACTGGTGGTGATCATATGTACACAGTACACAGTACTGGTGGCGAGAATATATATGTATAAACAGTACCCAGTACTGGTGGTACCCAGTACTGGTGGTGAGTATGTATACACAGTACCATGTACTGGTGGTAAGTATGTATATACAGTACCAAGTACTTGTGGTAAGTGTATATACACAGTACCCAGAACTGGTGGTGAGTATGTATATACAGTACTGGTGGTAGGTATGTATACACAGTAACA
>NW_018482175.1:0-1691 GCF_002113885.1 Mizuhopecten yessoensis | reverse complement strand
GCCAGTTTGACATAATCGGACAAGTCAGGTAATTACTGTTAGCTTGTACTGTATAGATTACTATTGGACTTGTGAAATCCCCACAGAACTATAGTCAATATGTATACAGGTAAAGTGTATGTACACACTGAGCTTATTGATTAGTAAATTGAAGTAAGAATCAAGTTATGAATGGAAATGAGAAAAATGGTATAAAAATAAAGGGAAAAGTTGTCTTATTAAAAAAGAACAGCTAATGATTTCTCTTGTATTTTGACCTTTTGACCTTAAATTGTTGTTACTGGAGTAAAGGTCTGCTTCTGGAATTATATTGGCTTGGCTTCTTTTACCTTTCTGTTATGTACTGTAATTAAGTTCTGTTCTTCAATTACATTTTCACATGTTCTGTAATAAAGGTAAAGGTTTCTTCCTTATGTAATAGGGGTCAAGGTCTTTTCCTTGGTATTGACCTTGTTAAGGACAGGGAGACTCGAGAGCCAGCTACTGAGGAGGCAAACACGGTTATAACAAGGTAAGTGTGTCAGCCCTTTGTGTGTGTTATATCTACTCGTACATAGTAATATCTCGCAGCCTCACTCCCCCACCCCATACTGTACACACGACCTCATTATATATAATGACCCATTCCTACCTACATTGCATCTGCGTTTCTCTCCAATTTCGACTAAACAACCATATTATTTGCACCATTTTTGCGCTGGACAAATATTGGGTGTATAATGAAGTCTTATTGTATAGCAAAATGGTAAGTCAAATTGGAAAGGAGGGGGTAGATGGGAAGTAGAAGAAGAGAAGGGGTGATAGAATCAGAACATGATCAAACAGAAGGGTGATGACACGTAACAAATGTGGAATAGGGGTAGGCAAGAGAGGAGAAATAAAACGAGGGGAGATAGAGATGGGAGAATGGAAGCACCATGTGTGTGAAAGACAAAATACAGGGAAGGGAGACCATGAGGGGCAACCAAATGTAAGCAGGGGAGACAGAATGGAAATGAAATGAAAGTAGTAGAATCAGAATGGAAACAGAGAAGAATTGCGAGGGAGACAAGTGGATCATATGTGTGGGGAGACAGTCATGCAAGACGGTCATTAAGGATAAATGTACCACTGAATTTAAAGCTTTTTCATCTGCATTATAAAAGTTTCAATAAACCATTTCTGATAAAAAAACCACCCATACCTTGTAAAACTTAAATGAAAAATAATACCTTAAATCAACAAAAGAGATATCAGCAATGTTCTGAGAGTGGAAATTCCACGACCCGGACCTCAAATTACGATATGGCCACTCTATTTCCTATACTCACTTCTCTACTCTGTCTTTTCTGTAGCGTCTCCCTAGGTACCAATCTTCATATAGTTAAACCCCAGACAAATAAACAGGCTACCCGATCTGTGGTAGATCTATCTGACTACAGTGACTTCCAAAATGAAATGAAAGGGACGTTCAAGCATACATGAAAAGTACAGTGGAACTCTCTAGTGTGTCACTTCATGTGGGACAAGGATGTTTGAGGTGCATGTAGATGACAGATTCAATGGGAGCAGAGGAGACAGGGGGAAATAAAATGAAGTAGTTGAGGTCAAAAACAGAAGATCGAAAAGAGTAGATTTAGAGCAGAAGATTGACAGAAACAGGAGATACAAAGGGACCAAGAGGAGATACAGAGGGGAGATGGAATGAAAAA
>NW_018482174.1:0-1691 GCF_002113885.1 Mizuhopecten yessoensis | reverse complement strand
GTTGGAATAGTTCATTATAAAATGTCAGGGGTGAATGAGTTAAACTACCTGTTGATTGATTATAATTGATAAATCTATATTTATGCAATTTAAACACATTTAGGCCCATTCATATATTTATATGGGACAACATGACTATGTCATAGTTAGTACCTTTTAAGGATCCCAGTACACCTGCCAAAAGTTGTAAATAAGTGTCGGAAACTGTTTTTTCTGGCATGACTATAGTTTTGAGCAATCATTTCTGAAGAGAAAATCATAGCTAACGGGACTTTCTGAAAAAAAATAAAGATGAAATAAACAAAATGTAATCAAAAGTAGAATTTGGAATGTAAAAATTCAGCATGACAAGACCAAATTATCCTCCTGGACAGCTCACATTGTTATACTATTGAGCTATAACTGTTTGAGCTACCTGGTCATCGGAAGTGTTTAGCCCAAACCAATAAAATCGAAAGTTAAGGGGAGGCTACTGTATACAGGAAAAACCACAGTGCAGTGAGCCAGGGATCCTTAAGGAAGTTAAGAGGAGGCTACTGTATATGTAGGAAAAACCACAGTGCAGTGGGCCAGGGATCCTTAAGGAAGTTATGGGGAGGCTACTGTATATAGGAAAAACCTCAGTGCAGTGGGCCAGGGATCATTGACACAGAATAATTGTATGAAGATATATGTAGTTGTGTTGTATATATATATTGTAATATTTCGTTATTTTAAAACTTACGAAATCTACATTTTATCTTAAAATGTATATGTCCAGAAAAATCAGGTACATGTAATATACAAGGAACTTTCTACAAGCTTGTTCAATTGTCTAAGATATTACAACAGCAGATTAACAATTGACTTTGATAGAAAGCTGGGTGTGGCAAATATTGTCAAATCCAGCTGTCAAGACTACGTGGGTCACCTGGTTCTCTACTCTTATATGTTACCCTAACCATTACATTTTACTTATTTTTTCACAGGTTTTATACAATATGGCTGCTATAGAGGACCGTTTTCCTGACTACATGTTCGGCCTTCATGGTGAACCAAACCTATGGTCGTGGGACCCTGATACAGAACTTTTAAAAGTCAATACAACAATCTTCATACACTGACAATGCTCTTCATTTCAAATATCGTTGATCATATTGATCATATGGTGAAGATCCGGGACCTCAACACATCACTCTTTAAGGTGCGATGTTGACTCAAACAACAAGGAAGTATCACAGCAAGCTATTCGTACACTATGAGTGAGTTTCAGTTTCAGTATCTCTACTCCTTATGTGAACAGAAGTTTTGGATCCTGATACTGAACTCTACCTGCAATCAACACTCTCGTATGCTGACAGTATACCCTGAAGGTACAATTCAGATCCAATGCTGCTGATAATTACGCTGAAGCTACAGATTGAACGCTGCCGATGATACACTGAAGGCTCCTTCACTGAAAGAGCTTTCTTCTTTCAAGTTACAGTTTACGTCCGGTATCACTGATCCTACACTGAGGACATCTGGCATTAATCTTAGGGAAGTGTTTGGTTCACACCTTTAGAACCATTGATCATTGCTCATCTTTATATGCTGTTCTGGTGCTGAGAAAGTTCACCACTGTCAATATGGTGAAGGTCAATGCTAAACTATTGTCAATATGTTGAAAGGTCAACCCAAAGCTATTGTCAGAATGGTGAAGGTCAACCCAA
>NW_018482173.1:0-1691 GCF_002113885.1 Mizuhopecten yessoensis | reverse complement strand
CCTGTTGATTTTACATTATATTGCATGTGTTTCAACGGATTTTATGCTAGGCCGCCTGAAATTTAAATATATTCGGAATTGGTCAATGATCTGAGTTGACACCTACAGAGTCACACCTACAACAGAGTCGCACCTACAACAGAGTCGCAAAGCAGGTTTAACCAGAGAGTATTGTGCTAGCTTAGGTGGCATGCTGTGTGATGTTTTGAAACGATATCAGAAAGATGCTTAACGTCTAAAATTGCTGAATAATTTGCTGATGGCATGTCAACCCCACCAGCCCCAATAACTTGCAAAAAATACTGGCAAATTTTTAGTCTTAACAAGCGAATGATCCTTCAATTTAGTCTGCAACATGTTTTCATATAATCACATCCCCGTTTTTGTTTAACCCTTTCACCCCTATGTAACTTGATAAACTCTACCATAAATTGACCTGGATGAGTCCATTATGGTCTAGTGTTGAAAGGGTTAAATGTGTTGCAGATATCAAGCCTTTGACAGTGCTAATTCAATTGAGTGCTTAACATGTTTAAATATCACCACGTCTCAGTTTCATTTGTTAAATGTGTTAAGCTTTAGGCAGTGTTTGTGATGCTACCCTTGCGGGACTTGGCGTCTTACTTTCTTGTATATGTCAAGGATATGTCGTCGTTTATTGAATATTTGGTCCTTAGAAAATGTCCACCGCCTGTATTTGTTAAAATATCTCGTTCATCGGTGGATAGTGTCATGATATGACCTTAGTGTTTGTAAAACAAAATCCAAAACAATCAAACTTAAAGAATCCTGTTATGATCTGACCAAGTGTTATGTTTTAGGCAGATTATACATCAGATATAACCCCACTAGGCTCTGATTTTCACTTCCAAAGTTCCATCAGGTAGCTTTTAACCAAACTTGGCACAAAGTTTAATAAGACTTTTAATCCACAACCCAACCAAACAGAATTTAAAACTAGGAGGGATCAAATGAAACAATGATTAAGGCATAACCCCCATAACAGTAGTGACTTTTGAAAATGGATTGAAAAGTGTGGAAGTAATCGGAAAAATCTGTAATTTTCTGAAGACTAAGAATAATGAATAGGCTTTGAATTGTTGTCAGAAAGAATGTGTCGTTGTGGTCATTACCTGTTTTGTGTGTGTGCTACAGTATTAAGGTTAATGAAGCATGCTACATGATGTTTTGAAACGATATCAGAATCAAGATGGCATGTATGTGTTATCGCATTGCTGAGAAAATTTGCTGATAGCATGTTTCCCATATTAACAGTTTGACCTATGTATGATTAACTGGAATGTGATTTGATAGTATGTATGATTAACTGGAATGTGATTTGATAGTGTCGACTATCAATCTACCAATCATTTCCAACTTGCGTGGATCTGTTCTTTATATAAACTATTCTACACCAATTGGTTCCATTTTCAGTGGATGCAGATCGGAACTAACATCAGTAACTTCCCGATGTCAATGAGCGCTATTGGTTTCCACTTGTGTCTTGGAGGTAAGTTAATAGTAGATACAGGGTCTGTTGTGATATTATTAGAGCCCTGTAGCAGAGATGCAGGTGCCCTATATATAGTAATCTTAGCATCTGTCTTCACTTTGTTCTGGAGATTATCTCAAATTCCAAAAAACAATCTTTTGGAATCAGGAGATTTTCTTGACCAGTTTTTTTTTTTTTT
>NW_018482172.1:0-1690 GCF_002113885.1 Mizuhopecten yessoensis | reverse complement strand
CGGACGACGGACGGACGACGGACGCCACGGTATGGCATAAGCTCAGCTAACAATAAAATGCATTTCCATGTTGATACCTATTCAAAGTGTTACGTGTTGCAACGTAACATCAAAATGTTCCGTGATATTGTGAACATCCATAAACTTGAGCACTTGATATCATTTGCTTCTGCACTAAAATGCCAATTTATTATAGATACCATAAATGACATTTTACTCGCTTTAGTTTTGCGCTTTATTTTCGGAAAAGGTTTGATATTGTCGTAAAACATTTTATTCAAAATAGGAATGAACCAGTAACTATGATCGACGTGACAGATTTACATCGAGTATCCAATGGTCTATCCGTGCATTGACGGCAATAACGTAAACCAGATAAAAGTTGTGTAAACTTTACACCACACCTAGTGTAAACAGACGTTCTCCTTTCGTTTGTGCTATTGTGTGTTAACAAGAAGACGTCAGCACAAAGCAGTGTAGATTATTATAAGGATACACAATTTATACATCAAGAGCATCATTGATTAAACCTTTTAATCACAATCATATAATGATTATGTAACAAAAACAAATAACGAAATAAAACACGATTAGCTAACGGCTAACAAAACAGGTGAAAACAGTATCTTAACTCCGGAATTTTGATACATATCAAACCTAACAGAATATTTCCACTGGTTAATTACAATTTGCTTCATGTTGTTATTGCACTACACAAATGTGTCTGTCAAACTTGACTCCAATTTTACTCTTTTATCGTATGCAGTCATCAAGTCATCAATAAAACACATTTAAAAGAGAAATCAGTTTACAAAAGTCGTATATGAAATACATTTTGATGTATTTTGTCGTACTGAGTAAATCTATGTGCAAAAAAAAAAAACAACGTGACAAAAAGTAATTCCATAAGTGACGTAGTGCTAGCATAAACAATTCTTATTAACTACCTTGTATATCTTACTCAGTGCAGCCATGACTTGTGCAAATATAAACGTATACACATCCTAATCTTAACATAGTAATTGTATATCATCCTGAAAAGGATATTTTATGTGGCAGTCCTCCATTTATAGTATATATGTCTGTATATATAAAAAGCACTTCTTTACGGAAGTCAGTATGATGGTCAACAATCAAAAAAAATACATTTTCCATATATGTTTGAAAAAATAAATTAATTAATTAAAGGTATATTTTTACAAAGAACAGTGTTTACATAATCGCACCAATGTTTATATATATCAAGATATACTGATCCAAAAGGGAAACATAAAACTAAAACACCGGAGTACCTTGCTTAATACACTAATATAAATATTGACTCTACAGGGGTAGTGTTTTACAAGCATTATCAGCGATATCCGAGAGTAATTTCTCACACACTCGGTAATGCTAACGGCGAACACAACGTTTCATACGCTTTTATCAAACAAATATAATACAAGAGCTTATAAAACATCAAAGGAGACAGACAATTCCAATGATTTTGCAAGACATTTTTGGCAATATTTTGTTATGCGATCATTGGCCACTGCTATCATTGTTTGCGCAATTGGTCGACAATGAGTGACCGTGTCACTTCATTAAAACATTATACGACTTGTGCATCAGGGTTTTCTTTTGACGGCAATAGAAACAGTAGGAACTATTGCTGTTCTGAAGTCGAGGAAGTCGAAGCTAATTGAGGGCC
>NW_018482171.1:0-1690 GCF_002113885.1 Mizuhopecten yessoensis | reverse complement strand
GATTTGTACTCTAAAAGTTCTCGATCTTATGTTTGGCAACAGTATATCTTATGACTTTTTTGAAGATAACTAGAAGGCAGCCGACACTTGGTTATAGTATTTCAATAACGCCCATCAACATGTATGTCTTAACACTGACAGTTAAACTGATACAAATAATGTTTATCAACGCAATGAATTCGCGCAATGAAATATTAACTACTACCGAACAGATTCGTTTAATGCAAATGTACAAAAGTAACGCGTTCGCAATTTGTGTTTATAGCGACATACTTGTGTGTGTCTGCAAAAATATAATATGCCCTTCCCAATGACTCTGCTCTAAATAAGAGGCGAATAAATGCAGCTTTTGGAATTTCATTCCAAATAGCACAAATGTCACCATAAGGCAGTTGAACGGTCTTTAAATATAATTACAATATATATATTTTTAGCAATAAGTGTTTTCTCATATTGTATTTTTAATGTCACCGCAATCATCGTTTGATATTAGCATTATTTAAAAAAAATGCCTACAGCTTCTTTCGGGTTTTTTTTCTTTCATGAACTAATCATGATCAGCTGCAATTTCTATCTGCATTAAAGTCCTACAAGGTTATTTCAAAGGAAAGTATGCCTATGGCGCTAACTGAGCATCGATAAATAAGGTGCCCAGAATAAAAACGTCACTATCGCTGCATTTACGTGAACGACATTGATTCCCTGTTCTATGTCTAGCTTCCTGTTTCTAAATTACCCTTTTTATCACAGTAGATGTTCCATAGAGGGCACTCAATGGCGTGTACTCCACGCGCCTGTATCCACGTTCTCTAGTGCATATTGTGCCTGTGTAGCGTACAGAAGTCGCATGCCAACCTCTATGCAGGTATATACTATCACACCTACACGTGTCACAGTCCTCTAAACATACGATAGGTTGGGATTTAGCTTAAGTAATTAGTTCGCTTTCCCCAACATATTTATTGGTTGAATATACCAAAAGGACCTACACTCCATACTGTATGCATCAGATACGTCGTATTACAATACAGTTGTGTGCAATAACAGCTACGATTAGTTTTACTGAGAGAAAAACGTAAATAAATGCAACATGCTTGAGGAATTCAATCATGTCTAGTTTTGGTGAACACATCCTTCATCGTGAACGATGAGATCGACAAAATCAATAATTGAATGTATGTAAATAATATCATGTAAATTACTATAATGCACCGCAGACAAAATGATATCACACTGTAATGTGACAGACAGATTGTCTTAATATGAAAAATACAATAAATATGCACTCAATCAACCTGTCTATTTGATGTGCTACGTTTATATTGATAATAATATTACTTTTTAAATACATTTATTTATTTTGTGTATATCGAAGGGTAACGCAGGCCTTCAATAATTTAAAGTTATTTGTTTAGGAAATTCTGAAAACTACAAAATGTGTCTTGAGAATGTCTCGGCCGGTTGTTGCCTTGGGTGGATGGGGTCTCTAACTTGCCGACCTGTGCTGACGGGATTTGTGGTATGATACATGAATCAGTCCCATCAAACATAGCTATGCTTATCGATTAACAAAACTATAATCAAATTAGTATTTTGATAAGGACATTGACAAGTGCACCAACTAGTTTATCATTACTCATCATCAGATTTATATTTATGTATATTATTTTTTATTACTAACTTCACATTT
>NW_018482170.1:0-1689 GCF_002113885.1 Mizuhopecten yessoensis | reverse complement strand
CCATCATCATTAAAGCGATGGAGAATCCTCACACTTTTCAATCTCCTCATCATGAAGAAGCTTGAAAGTGCAAATACTACTTCCAGCAGACTGAAGACAAACGCACAGATGACTAGAGCATTGTATGTAGCATGCATCACAGTGTAATCTCCTGAGTTCTTTAGCTCGTATAAAACTAACGCCCCTTTGGTGGTGGAATAGGCTAACATTCCAAGGGCAATCAGGATCAGACAGACGTGGAGGTGAGTCTTCTTAGACTTCAGCTCTCTGTAAGTCGTCTGGTCGATCTCTATCAAACGGTACGAAGAGTTTTCTAAAGATGGAAGGACGATTCCACATAGGATCACCAGCTTGATGGCTGACAGAAGGGCAAGGTCAAATACAGATGTTGTCATGGTGAAATGTGTTACATTGTCTATAAGGTACTGCGAGTGTCCACCTGCAATAACACAAGGAATGGAGTTGTCTCCCTTTAATCTGTATAATGAAGATTTTACATAAAATCTTGCCATTTACAAGTCAATAGATTATCATTATATATATAAAAAAAAAAAGCATTTTTGTTCCACGGTAAACATCAACATTTTAAACATTTACAAGACAACCAGGTATATCCTGCTGTATGAGGCATAGAAGCTTAAAACAAAAATCCCTATTATGATCGCTTTAATTATTTGTGGACCTAGACAAAGAAATTAATTTTTGAAGATAGTTTCTTCCACAATGTGAGCTCTGTAGATGTACTGTATGTTAGCTAGGTATTCCTTGCCATTAAAAAGTACAGTACCATTCTGTCGATAAATTGACAATACCATTTCCTCCCACTGTACTGTAAGAAAAGTCCTAGCCCCGGCAAAATGGAGGTTCTTATGGGTATACCTATTTGTGCCTCAAACGTACATCAAATAAACCCCTTGACTGAGGTACTGAGGAAGCTTACCTCAAACGTGTCCCATATGGACATTGATGTTTTCAACACACCTCAATTTTACCCCTACAATATTGCAAAATACCTCAAATGTGCATTCTTCGTACAAAGACTTTTTTATTCAATTTTGAAAAACACCTCATAATGTTCCTTGAATACTTTAATTTAAAATGTTGATTTTTTCGGTTTTTTTTCTTCACAAGTGTACTGAGATACTGTTTCAAATCTGTGTTTCTCAGTTTTATGACATATATTGCATGCATTAAAGGCAATTTGCCTGTAGTCTGACATAGGTATCAATAATACTGAAACAAATAAAGCTTTATTACAACAACAGCTGTTTGTGGGATAACATATCATGTATGATTGCTCTATATTTTATCATAAAAACTTTGACAATAACATATTATACAATTTAATGCCAGCAACATCTGTGATTTTATCTATGTATGATTTATTACAAGTTTTTTATTTGACAATTTGACACAAGTACTTTGGATTTTTTATTTTATGAATTTCATTCGGAGAAAATCACAAGAAAAATCTTCAAAAAAACTCCTACCTGTCAACCACAAGATGATTGAAACGACAGCATCAACAAAGAGGAAGAAACTGAAAATGTTGACATATCGCAATTTTGGAAGTGTATAACTATGTGTGCCTAGCTCCAGCATGGGAACATCAGTGTCCCCTATCTCCATGTCAGACGAGTTCACAGTGCCGTTCAATTTAGCCATGGCCGACTAGGAGTCTTCTAATAC
>NW_018482169.1:0-1688 GCF_002113885.1 Mizuhopecten yessoensis | reverse complement strand
ACAGTTAAACCCTATCATATTAATCAAGACAGTTGTTACCACAGTAAACCTTGAACATCTTAATCAAGAGAGTTGTTACCACAGTTAAACTCGATCATCCTAAGACAGTTGTTACCCCAGTTAAAGTCGAGCATCTTAATCACGACAGTTGTAACCACAGTAAACCTTGATCATCTTATACCCTATATTAGTATATCAATACACATTTTCAACCCACACTACCTTGTATTACACAATATTACAGAATGTTAGCCAATTTTCTTTATGGACATTTAAGTTTTGTTTGAACATCCACATATACTGCTGAACAAACAAACAGAACAATAAAATCGCTTCGCTAAGCCCTGCTATGATTTTAATCATACTGATTTTTTATCTTAAGTTTTACCACAAGTCTGTTTCCAATGTTTGAATGCTCAATTGTCGAAAGTACATTGTAACATTGAAAATAACCTAAATCTGATTACATTGTAAAGTGTATCCTTAACATACCCCAGGTCATACCAAAACCGCTTCTAGATTTAATTCATTTTGATAATTATTTTTGGACGGAGGAGGGGCTGGAATATGTCCCGAACTCCTTTGGTGACTAAGCTTAGTATATAGCACGAGACGAAAACGACTGCTCAACACTAGGAACACTTTTGACGATTTGTCATAGAGGACTGCAATTGGTCGAGATTTTCAAACTGGTACATCAAAATATTGGAAATTACATTCTTGTATCTTCATCAATAAAAGACAAAACTACAATGAACCGCTGTTGTACCAGCGACATATTTACGTGCCTGATTTTGCTGATATGTAACTGTTTGTTGCAGGATTTCTTAAAAACAATCTTTGGCAGGTTGCAGTGGTTGAGGATAAGTGAAAAAGATCAAAAACATAATCACACAGAGCGACACCAACTCTCAAATATACCAACCAACTTTACGAAAAGCACGCTAAAATACACGATATTTACAATATTCCGCAGACATTAAGACAAACAATGTATTTGTCAGATGGTAATCTTTTCCGAAGAGTCTAAATGTGACATCTGTCCAATTAGACGAAAACGACATATATATTACAATTTACACGTACAATCATGTAACACATGAACCCTAGCTCGTTGATTCTTACCTGGCTGTGCCTTTGATGTGTCGGGTTTGATTACAGGTAGACTGTATGGGCCATACTTAACCTAGGGTCGACTGTAAGCTATCTACTCCCTTTTGTCTAGGTTTCAATACCAGTCTCAGTCTTAACTGTCGAAGTTTGTTATTTATTTCAAAAGGAAAAGTAAAAACATTGAGCTCATTGGTGATTAAAATAGAGAACCCCGGTCAGTTATACACGTAACAAACCGCTGGTATCTCGTTTAACAAGTTAGCAACACAAACAATACTCGCACTAGGTAGACGACGCATACCGAGTAAGTGCTTTTCACACATAAACAGAACGAAACTTCGAAAATCCATTTTAATGTTTAAGTTTATTATCCGTTTGTGGAATTGATAAATGGTAATTTACCTACCAGTGTCGACATACAGCAACGCCAGAGTGGGAAGGCAGCGAAACCTTACTGGTACGTACATATAACACAGACCACAACACCGACCTGTTATACGTACAGTCCTCTGTGAGACAGTATAGACCGAATATAAGTACAGTCCTCTGTGAGACAGTACAGACCAAATATACGT
>NW_018482168.1:0-1688 GCF_002113885.1 Mizuhopecten yessoensis | reverse complement strand
ATATCTTACTTTTGAAACCGATGGGTCAAACGACCCAAGGAAATAAAGAACTTGAACTCGGAGGGCTTGTGGTAGCAGAATGTCAGACGCCGTAACCACTTGACCACAATATGTAAAATCAGGATTACCACTAAATGACTATATAATTACACCTCCAGGAGGAGTATTCTCTACCGCATCGATCTGTACTACCCCCGGATTGTGATCCACACATGTTTCGTTCAAATTAATATCTCAATCCATAGGGGGTTCCAATGAAAACAAACAACAGCTGATCCTACAACATTCTCAGTACAAGCACATTATCACATTCGATGCAATATGGGAAGTTGACAATTAACTAAAAACCTTTCAGGTTTGTCAGGAGGTATGATAAAAGTCGAACACCAGTATTTCAGAATAATCTAAAAAAAAAAAAGAAGTTTTTTACATGACATTTGAATTAACATATTGCTTAATAGAACATGACTTACTTACTCATATCTGACTGGTCTGAATATATTTGTTTAAATTTAACCCATTTGGCTATCGGTGATTTGAAATTAACCGACCTGATGATGACTATTTGTAATAAAAAGTTAACCGACATAAGTTAACACTGGCAAAATAAGACAATCTCCGTGTTAATTTCGTTCTATTTCTGTTCAAAATACACCAACAACCCTCGCGTCAGCCTCACGTCAGCCGCGTACATACGTGTAGTTTAATTGGAGTATTAAAGTTTATCGGAAAGCTGACATTTAAAGACGCGGACTTCTTACTGACAGTATATCAACATCTTGTTAGATATTTCTAGAGTTCAATAATGAATGTTCTACGAGGCAGGAATGACATAGACCTTGACGATACGAACTTAAGAGTTACCTCCCTTTGACCGATAACCATGCACCCAGACATTATCGGGTCAGTGTTAGCAAACCAAACAAAAATAGCTGTGTCGAACTCTGTCAACACATATAATTCAGTAACATTAGTTAATTTACAGTAATAGCTAGATTTATTGTTCTCATTTTTGATATTATGTGCTCCCTTTTCTCCATTGTTCGATTTTTCTTTTCTCTAAGCAATTTCATAGTGTCCCACTTCGTATCACTAGACTTATTTATTTTATAACGCCAACATTTTGCTGTATGTATATATACAATTGCTTTGTAACGAGGTTTCGCTGTTTTCATCTTCTTTTCAGTCTTTTCAGTCAGAGGTTTTAAAACAAGCATTTAATTCATGTTTCGAGATAATTATCGAAAACAATAACTCGTAAAGTTTAATCTTTGCACCTTATCAAAGTCCAGCTGAAATGAATGATTATCTTATCTTTGTAACCGTTAAGTTATAAAAGTATCCCCCTTTGTTTGCTCTTCATTAACTTAACAAGCAGTGCAATTTAACTTCACAAGTAGAACAATTTGTTTTTCTCAAAATTACTATAATCAAACTTCAAATTTCTTCATTATCAGGAAAGCTGCCGGAAGGTGTTCATGATATTTGTATCACATATATACACATACTGATGAAAAGTTTGTAGGCAGGTTACGTGGGATTTTTTAGTGATGGAGAGACGATCGATTATCCAGTAAAATCAATCGGTTTGTCATTTTCGGTTCCAATTATAAGTTCCATCTTTTACTGAGGTGTCAAATGTATACTATGAACAGCAGTCATTAAAAAGTAAATTTAATTTATTTTGT
>NW_018482167.1:0-1688 GCF_002113885.1 Mizuhopecten yessoensis | reverse complement strand
TGTTAGGTCATTACCGCTGATTATACTAACATTTATATTAATTATTTAGATAGGTTGTTTCGGTTATAGTCATGCTTCCGTAAGATTATAGTGTATTTTATCTAGTTGTATACGTATATCACTAACGGCAATCCGTCTCTGTACCGTATTCTGGATACTTGAGTTCCTGGTTATGCTGTTGGTGATATTATATATATTGTACAATACCTTTTTTTAGGTTTTAAAATGCCATAAAACATATTCGATTATGCTTTGCTTTCCATGTCTTATCGAAAAAAAAATTGAACGAAAGTAAGAGGGGATCAACCTTTCGTTCTTGTAAAATCGGGAGAGGGGGGTCTTATTTTTGTCTTATGGGGGTCGCTTGGGAGAGGAATCAAAGGGGAGTTACAGGAAACACCGAAGACACTGTATTAATATGACACACACACACACACGCCAAGAAATTAGACCTTCATCCATTCTCTCTTAACTACTGGTGTCTCACTAGGCATGGCGTCTAATTATTGAATGTCATGATAATCAGCCCTGGGTCTATTGTTAAGATATCTTGTTGGTTCCAGGTTGTGACATTTGTATTCTAATGGTAGTACAATGACCGCTGGATGGCCCCGTCATCAGTGGACGTCATCATTACGTGACCTAATTAGCGGCTGTTGTTCCCCCATCGTCTATCATATGACCTAAGCTGTTGAAAAGCATTACAGCCCATTCTGGTCTCTGTGGAGTATAACATGTAAACAAACAAAGCAGGCCATGTATTTCGGGTAATTCTGATATGCTTCCTGGATATTGTCAGTTAAATGTAAAGTGATACCTACGGCATGTTGAGGTGATATTGTGTAGGTTATTGTGCGCGAGGCCCACAGCATACCGAGATAATAGTGTTGGTGGTATCATCATTGTCAATTACACAATATATATATATTGCAGGTAATACGATATATATCAACTTTAACAGGATATAAACCGCGAGTGTACGCATGGGCAAACACTTCATGAAATAGGGGTTCGACTGTAATTCGAATTTGACTTTAATTGTTGACAGTTTAATTTTATTTGTAATGTCATTATTGCAGTGATCATATTTACTTTAGTTTTGGAGATATCTTTATCATATTTACGGGCCCATAAAAGTTTTCACTAATGAAGGTAGACTTATCAGGTACTTCAACGACACTTGTCGAGTTATCCTAGTCATTGTAAAGCTCCTGAGAGTTTGCACCTTTCGTCAAGTGACAAGTGTCAGATAACATCAAAGGCAAGTTGAACGAGGGTGGAACCATCCAGAAAATTTAACACATTGTCATTGTTTTTGAGGAATCGCCTGTTTGACTAAAACGTCCAGTAATTAGTTCAAGACATAATAAAATAAAACATAAGCATTATTTTTCTGGTCAATGTTTAAGATCCCACGTTATTTACTTGGTAATTGACATCAATCGATTCTGTTGTATACTGTCATTTGAAAAATATATTTTTTATCATTGACGTCAGCATTTACAAAATCCGTGAGACAATTTTTAGCAAAAACTAACTAAAGACATGAGATAATTGTTTTACCAGTTACATACGCCTAAAAATAGTTTTATAATTGAAACTGACGGCGTGATATCAGTCCCGAGATCAGAGAAACACTAGTACTGTACCGTATATAACATAAGGACGGGCGTTCAATACAAGATATA
>NW_018482166.1:0-1688 GCF_002113885.1 Mizuhopecten yessoensis | reverse complement strand
TAAAACATGTATACTACAAATTATCTTACAATATCCCCCTTTGGATCCGGACTACACATAAAACATGTATACCACAAATTACATCCATTTACAATTTGATAACCACAAACTTCTAATATTCCACACATCAAAGTTTAGCCCACTCTAATGTAGATATCTACAATGTATTCACTACACATCAGTGATACAGTATCACAGTTTAGCGGTAACCATGGTGACAATGAATTCATCACATTCCCATGGCTACACATAACTTGATGAAAAATCTGAATCAGCCAAAGTATGCAGCACGCGGAACAATCATGACATCATGGTTTCCATGGTGACGTGATATATGAGGGTACCATTTCAACAGAGTATAACTGACAAGAGATGCTGAGTTAAGAGCTATCTCAGATAAAGGTATTGACTGCTTGTAAAAAAACATTTTTGTTATGTCATAATGCCAAGCTATTAGGGCCAAGTGTTATCATGGTAAACCGATTAAGTAGCAGCTGTTATTATGACCGAATATGAGTTTTTTTCTGACAACAATAATTAGCAATTTCAGTTGCCATGGCTACAAGTATGTATTGCCTTTAATTATGGACAAATGGTTTGGCTTGCAGCTAATGGTTGACGCTCTGTACATTATAATTGTAGAAGTATGATATTTAGCTACTCCATCAGAAAAACAAGATAAACAATTGTCAACATGAAATGATATTGGTAATTACCGTGGTAACAGCAAAAATGTTGTGGTGTAAAATCATGTGAATGGAATGTTGCTATAGTAATGTGTACAAATAACCTCACTATACTTCACAAAACACTTCACTGGTACGTAATATGTACAAATAACCTCACAATACTTCACAAAACACTTCACTGGTACGTGATTAAACAGGAAATTAGAGTGACCTTGTCAACAGGACTAGATGGAATGTTAGTTTAGGCTAAGATGTCACAGTCAACATATCTCAACTATTGCTATAGTAACAGGTACAGTTAATTATTTCAATGACTTAGGAGGAACATTAATACAAAAGGAACAAAAATGTAAACAATGCCCAACCGTAACTACCTGCATGGTATAAAAAAATCCAAATTAACACCTACAGTAATAAAAGATGATATTTGAAAACTAAAGACTCCATTAAAAAGTGAAGTTTTATTGGAAACATACCTGGTAGATCATTAAGAGCAATCCAAGATCAGAACAATATTTTGACTGAAATTTAATTTATGTTAGTATAAATATACATTTGTATGTATTATTGTACATGAAAATTGTATCATCTTGACAAAGTCACTCAACACAGCTAAGATATCCGTACACTGCAATGTTTCCAAAATAATGACGTTTGATTTTCTTACTGACCTGTCAAATAACGATGGGTACTGAAAAACCACGGATCACATTTACATCTCCTCCAACAGAGTCGGAAGCTAATGACAAACTTGTATAGGGAAAGATTTGTCTATATATCAGAGTATGTCCATGTTACTAACATGATTTAATCATTAATGATTTAAAGAGTAAAATGACCAGAAAATGATCATGACCGGATATTATGTGACTACAATAAACATAGCATTAATAGATTCAGAATATACAAAGTAACTTAGCTCATCACACAGGTACGGGTCAATATCTAAATCATCTAGTAACAAGAGGCCCAGGGGCCTTAATAGCTCACCTGGTATTT
>NW_018482165.1:0-1688 GCF_002113885.1 Mizuhopecten yessoensis | reverse complement strand
CAACCAGTTTATATATCATTACAGTGTATTGAGTGTTTGGTCATGCGATACCTGTCCGTCTCTTCCTTAAACAATCATTACCATACTAACATGTACATATACAAAAAGGTATCTGGAATTAATATTACATACAAACAAACAGGTATAATCATTACCATACTAACATATACTTATACAAAAAGGTATATATAAATATAGCATACAAACTGAAATGTAGTATATAAGCAGTATAGTTTTATGAAGAACTAAACATATTTTATTGTACAAATGTACTCAAATATTAAAACATCATCAGATTTTAACAAGGTTGATAACACATAGGTGAATCGGCATACCACCATAGGAAATTGTTTATTGAAACTGCAATTAGCGCAATTATAACTTAACACAAAAATGTAAATGTAAAAAAGCACTAAAATAAATGTATTGCAAAAACTTTAATGTCTACTTTCTATTCATTTTGACACACTTAAAAATCCCGTCTAGACGGACTGTAATCTACCCAGCTGTACAAGCTTTCTTTGTTAGGTACTGGATGGGTTTACTTTGAAAGTGAAGGTGCTCAGGTTTTATCTTGCTTTGTTATGTATAGTCAATATATACATCAACTACCATACCTTTTACCTATTTGGATAATGGATGAGTCGTACACAGATGCTGTAGTGTGACAGAATGTTTGAACTAAATACAGTCAGATATAACAGATGAAATATAAGGCAGTAAGTATGATGTTTTGATGACTAGTATGATATGAACACTGTCACCTTCATCAGACAAATGATCAGTAAAGTAGGTACACAAACGTGTAAAATATGTAGGACACTTGTAGTGGGTTTTTTTCACCAATGGTATTTATGTAAAGCTCAGAATTTCATTGATTTTGAAAAAAAGTAACCACAATACTTTAAATGTTTGAAATGATTAGATACTGCTGGAGATCTACATTAACCAATCTTTAATTATTACTTTATCAAGGTGATTTAATTTGGTTATTATCTCACTTTGACCAAAGGACAAGGTGAGTTCATGCTGTACCCTTGTGTCCATCCATCATTGGTCTGTCAACAATTTCTTTGAACAAGTATATAGCCCCTGAACCTAATTTCACAAACTTTGACTGGAAATTTCCTTAGGTAGTAGGGATTAAACCTGTACAAATAAATAAGCAAAATTGAACAAATGAAGAATTTGAGGAATGAGGTTAAAAAGAGGTCATTAGGCCATATTGATTTAAGTAAATGTAACTTCTCCTGTAGTACTATGAGATGGATATCAGTGATATTCAATTGGCAGTATTCTCGGTTGTTGGGGAATTCAAAACCGTACAAATGAGGGGGCGAAGCTAAAAAGGATAGTTTGGCCATATTGATTGAAGCAATGTTTTTTCTATGGAACAATGAGATGGATATCAACCATGTTTATTGAAAGTATTATTAGGTGTTGTGGATTCAAAATTATACAAATGAGGGGGCTGATTTTTGAGGGGCAGGGCCAAAAAGAGTAATCATAACTTGGTAATGGGCGAGATGTAAACCAAATAGCTATATGGAATTGTTTGAGATGAAGAGACAAATACAGATATATTTCCAAGATTGACTTCTTTGTCCGCCGATATTTTAGGGGATTTGGGCCCTGGGACATAAAATGGAAACAACATGTTGAAATCTCGATCATATATATATATATAT
>NW_018482164.1:0-1688 GCF_002113885.1 Mizuhopecten yessoensis | reverse complement strand
TCGGTCACGAGCCCGGCGTCCTACCACTAGACCACCGTGCCTCCATTGCTATAAGTATTAACATCGTAAATTCATCAAAAAAGATATGGTATTATTTTTTCTTTGAAACATTTAATTACTCTATAGTGACAACTGTGTTAGTTTAGAGGTAACATAAATATGTATACCCTTAGTTACAGCCGACAAGTATGTATCCCGTGGATCACGTGGGTCAAATATGTTGACCTACATATTCTTATTTGATAGAAACAATTAAATACCTAACACACCAAAGACAGTAAATTTGGGGCTTCTGCGTCAATATACATATAAGGCCAATATCAGAACTCAGCGTCGATACCATTATACACTTTTGTTATATAGCCCATACATTTAAAGCATAAATTAATTTAAGAAAACAATATCGAGATCATATTGAAGTTTCAATAAATCGGAATTTGAACTCCCTGGGTAAGTGTCTCCTATTTCATCGACGACAACCACCGTATAAATATAGGTCAGATCCTAATAATGGCACGTCTTTCAAGCGAGAGCCGGGGTAGTGATTACAAAACAATAAGGCAAACAAATGAGCATGATCAGGTACATTGACCTTCACAACACACAATGAAATAGCATTAGTTCATATAATATCATGATGGCGACCATATAACTCGTCCAATGTCTTCATCAACCTGCATCTCATAGAACCCTTTGCTGTAAACTTGTCATTCAGCAACAGACAGCTATCACGGAAATCATGTCATTCAGAGAAAGCTCTTTAATACTAAATCGACTACAACATGTAAACACCGCAGGTTGCGGAAGAACGTATGCATTCATTTAGAGAGGACAACTTAACTTTAGGAAAATCGAAAACGTCACGCTTTATTGTAGAGCTTAGAGCAGTCCCTGTTGGTTTTGTTGTGAGTAATGATTGAGCCGTAAGTGGTTGATGTGAAAGAGGATGCAGTATCCTTGATTCCAAGTTCAGGCGGGTACATATGATTGATATTTTAAGACAGCACATCGTCAATATATCTGAAAATGAAAATGAACGACTTGGGATGGAGCTATTTTATTAGCATTCCTAATAAGCCCTTCGATAAAGTCTGGCTGATAAGAAAACAAAATGAAGTCGACCAGAATATGTTTGTCCTCAAGGGATGTCTACAGTGCGCTTGCTCATCTTGCCAACTAACTCAACTAAGGCATTGTCAACTTGGAACTCAATAATTCCCAGGATTTTTATTTTTCTGGAGCCTTTTTTCACCACATTTTTGTATTACCGTTCGCTTTAATAGGAAAAGAAAACTTTCTCATAATAGGAGAACAAAGGTGTTTCATCAGGTTGGTGTGAGGTAGAGGAAAGTGAAAGCAGTGAAAAAGTCAAATACTTTGATAGAAGATACATAAATAGGAGAGGAAGTCAAGATAGATCAACGATCTTTTGAATTATTTGAAATCCACATTCCATTAAGTAAACGTCTGGAGTATACAGTATCACAATACGACCATAACCCTGATAATAGTACTAGAGTGGTGGTAACTTTAGATAATGGTTTGGTTGAACAACTAGCAGAGCCAGCGACAGAAAGTTGTTGATAAGTATTCTTGTGAAGAAACTATAAGAAATCAACCATTTATTTTTGCTTTGAGGACCAGGGCCCATTTGTATAAAACATCTCAACTCTTGAGATTTCCTCAAG
>NW_018482163.1:0-1687 GCF_002113885.1 Mizuhopecten yessoensis | reverse complement strand
AAAACTTCAGTCAATCTACAGTTTGATATTATATACAGTTATAAACTTGTACATCGACCCTGTGATAAAAGTTTCAAAAGAAAATCAAATGAAAACTGAGATCTGTAAATGAAAAGGCTTGTCAGGTATATATAATAAATTACCTTTATCAAAAACGTCAATAATAACTTTGCAGTGGTAACACACAAGCTTGCTGTACATGTTGTATGATTCAACGTAAATGACTAAGGTTTCATATAGAACAGAGAAATGTGTACATCTAAGTTGCCTTATCTCCTTGTAAATTAATTTTGATCATCTTTTGGTTTGATCTGCATAAATATTTGTTAACCCTTGAATGGGTGACCTAGCTATATATAGTCCATATATAAATAGTATTTCAAAGAATGACTCTTTTTTTATAGTATAAACCTTGACCTCCTTGTTTTTGACAACGAGAAAAATGATCTCACCTGAAATGTAACTAATCTGTCATTCAACCTTAATCTAATTTAAGCTGTATGTATAACCTTGACCTCCTTGTTGTGTAACCTTGACCTCATCTGTGACCTTATCATTGCCTGTATTGTCTTCATAGATCTCCAACTGATCATGAGCTTTGCATGTAACCTTGACCTTACCTTAGTTGTCTAATCTCGGCCTCATCAAGCAGTAACATTAACCTTCTCTGATTTGTCTATATAACTGTGACATTATCTGGGCTTTCTATATGTAACCATGCCTTTTCTCAAGTTGCTTTAAAGTAACCCTGACATTAAACACTGACACTGATTTCATAAAGAGCTAAATATATCAACATGACCTCTTTAACATGTGAAGTGTTATCAACATCATTACTCACAACCTTCTACAACTGGCCCTTGCTACTTTGACCTTTTAAACTCATGTAAATAATATCTGACTGAATCATTCCCAATCTACTGCAACCAGCCTTTGTTTGACCTTGACCTTTTTTAACAATGTAAAACTGATCTGACCTCATAACTCACAACCTCCTGTTACTGGCCCTTGTAACTCTGAAAATTGTAAAATGACCTTGTAATGTACAAGTCCTTAATTTGTATGTGTTGATGACATCAGTACTATATATCCTTACACACTGGTAGCACTGACCTTGACATGATCTGAATCCCAGTTGTCCAGTCGGATTGACTTCACCCTGCTGATGTCGACACCTAGACCTCTGTGGAGCCCAGCACATCGTTCACACAAGAATATCCCTACGTTACAAGATGCCCATTCTGGATCTACAAAAACAACATTTATCTGTTATTACACAGGGGTTTTAAATAAATCTACATCCTAGCTTGATTATCTGATGTACCATGTCTTTGTATAAATGCACCAACTGTCAAGTGAGAGATTCTTTTTTGCTAAATGTTATAATACACACTGGAATTAAAGCGTCACCTGTCTATATATAGATAGCGTTGGTGAGCTTTCACACGTTGTTTAACACACTATTATGCCTTGACTGAACACTTATAACTCTGGATCCATTACATTCATGTACCTAATGTATGTAAACTAGCATGTTGGTTTAACATTACCACATTTATATTTGTACATACTGGTATATATGTACATGTACACATGTATTACCACAAGTAGATTTATACTAGATTGCTTATAATTATACACTAGATTGCTTACAGGTATAATTATATACAGATTGCTTACAGGTATA
>NW_018482162.1:0-1687 GCF_002113885.1 Mizuhopecten yessoensis | reverse complement strand
GTGACGTGTAACTAGGTGTATATAAATACCCGACTTGGTATGCCGTACGTAATGTATACGAGGGGTGTGTTTGTAAATTAACCATTACAGCAACGATGGGTGGTATATTTGGCAAATTATTCCGCAAGCGTGAATTTAGAGTTCTATTAAACGGACTTGATGCTGCTGGTAAAACAACTATTCTTTACAGACTGAAACTGGGTAAAGTTGTCACAACGATTCCTACAATAGGATTCAACGTGGAGACAGTCGAACATAAGAACATACAGTTGGTGACTTGGGACATAGGAGGCAGGGGCAATATTCGGCCTCTTTATAGACATTACTATAGTGGAACTAGTGCCTTTGTTTTTGTAGTTGATAGTAATGACAAAGAACGAATTGAATCCGCCCGGGAGGAACTCCACCGTACCGTGAAAGAGGAATCACTGAAGGATGTTGTGCTTGTCGTTGTGGCCAACAAACAGGATATATCCGGAGCTCTGACTCCGTTAGAGATAAGCGAGAAAATGGACATCAACACCATCCGTAAATCACACCTGTGTGAAGTGTTCGGTACCACAGCCACCACCGGGGAGGGATTGTATGAGATGCTGGACTGGCTTGTAGATGCTACTACTAGGAAACAAGCAGGAGAAATATTGAGAGGAAAGGACGAGAGTGCAACCGTGAAAAAGGAGTCAAAATTATTTTACTTTACGTCACCTTTTTCATATATCAAACAAGTGTTTTCAAAGGTGTGAAGAATGTCCTTTTCGATGGTGTGGTTTGACGTTCGTTTGAATGTTGACGCTATATTAAGATTTATCGTTGTAGACTAGTGTCGTGATTCATTAATTTTATAATATTTAGCCTTCATAAGAAAACTTTAACAAACGTGGATTTGTTTTATATCACTTATCGTTGAATGGTATGAAACTAAAATAACTCATGTTTATATTTATTTTTTATTTAATTTTGATATCAATCTGTTATCTTGTTATTGTTATTAAACTTAATGTCAATACTAATATATCGATTTATGTTTGTTTTTGTTTCCATGTACAGGAACGAATACAGAAATGTATGTAGATGGGTTTGAGTTATTATGATGAAATAACAGTCTACACTTGACAAACACAAATTGTTCAATTTGTGAAATATTAGAATTGGGTGAGGTAAACTCTGTAACGGACCGTGACGTAACACGACGGTAAATCTTTAATATACGAATTCTCCCACAGCCACTATGTTTCCTCACTCTCAACCCCTTGAACAAATCTGCTTAGAGGAATTTGCACAACGGCCTCGAAATGCCCGATACACCATACGAAAATGACGAGACGAGAACGCAGCAAGAAAAATCATGTGTATTACGAAGGGTGGACTGTCCTTGAAATTTTAATATACAACTGTATATTATGTTATATTTGATACACAACTGTATCTAGTTCAATGCAATTATTATCGGTTTTTCCTCTCTTTTATTATGCCTTCACAAATAGAATGAAGTGAGTGCATGACTGATCTATTAATATTTCCTTGTGGACAAAGACGAGCATTGTATGTACCGTTAACTAGGACAAAGTGGTAGCGCAACTAGTACCGTACTAATACTACGACGTCACTGAAACACCTGGGCCCACTTGTAAAAAACATCTCTACTCTTGAGATTTCCTCAAGTCTAAGATTTCCCATAGACAATACA
>NW_018482161.1:0-1686 GCF_002113885.1 Mizuhopecten yessoensis | reverse complement strand
TGTCAAGGTTAAAGTGAGGAGCTCCTAATAACAGAAAGGACATTTCAAGTGATTGGAACTTAGAAATAGGTTTCTGTGATATTTTATAGAAAGTTTGCTTGAACGTATGTACCTGTGATAATATGGACAGAGTAAAGTTTTGTTCATAGAAAAGTGTTCCAAAACTTGAATAGGGTCGAGAAAGTTCCCGCAATTCTCATTTCTTTGAAGATGTGGGAGGTAAACTTGACCATAGGCACTTGACCATGACTAGAATATAGTATAGTACAGCATGATGAGAGTCTTAACAGGCCAGTAGTAAGGTGTGGTCATCGTATGGTCAAGTGTGATAACTGGACAGGATATAAGAGTTGTCTCACCGGTCAGTAACATTTTAACAACATATTCATCACTGACCAATAGTCAGTAAGATTTGAACCGCATACTCAGCAGAGACGAGTACTTTGGTCACTGGTCAGAAGATCTGGGATACAGTTATATCCCAAATGAAATTAAGGGAAGGTTTCTGTTAATATGTACAGTACAGTGGGACAGGGATCCTTCAGCTCAGTGAAATACAGGTGATTAATTGTTAATGAGATTGGAATCTATGGATTTCAAAGATAATATTCCTGAAGACAACTATGACTGGAAATTTCTTCACATCTGCTTACATTTAGGTGTCAAGTTGGACCCTGTGATTGAAGGAATAATTCTACAACCACACATCGCTCTGTGTAACCTATCTCTATACCAACATGAACTGATAACATGTATTTTTATATTGAAAGAGAGATCTGTTCAGAAGAATGTCATGTCTTGATCACTAGTTTTCAATTTTAATCGTCTTTGTAGTGCTACACAAGTTTTTCAGTCCATATTTTACATTGTTTTTTTAATTTATTTTTCAATAGTCGTGATGTGTTATTATGCAAAGAAAGAAAACATTAAACTCATTATGTATGGCTGACACTAGGGTATTATTGTATGGTTGTAAAGCGTATGTCAGTAAGATGGATTTTGTACGATTGTTTTGTCTGGAGTATGAATGATTATGTAGAAATGTTGAAATATTTTATATATATCGTAACTATCTGGAAATAAGCCCACAAACTTATTTTGTAAGTTAGATATAGTACATGAAAAGAAATATTTATATAAATATTATGATATAATAAAAACAAATATTAAACAATAAATAACATGACTTTGTTTTATATCATGATATGTGATCAAGATAAAACTCTAAGCCACATGCTACGTATTTAAACTGATGAATCCTCTTATGGCAAAGGCTGCATTCATTTATCTCAATCCAAACGGTGTAACCGGTTAGACCAGTGTTGACAAAGCCTTAAAAGGCCTGCATAAACATTTGCAGGTCCGCCAACATTTATACCCGACAATGTTACATTTAAAAAGCAGCCAGTTGTTCCGTATAAATGGACAAACTTTATGGAAATTCCAAGATGGTTTCTGACAGATGTTTGACGGTAGTTGTTTTGGGTATAAATCCTGGCGGACCTGCACATTTTCAAGGTTTGTCTGAAAGCAGCATCAGATTTCTAGGTCCAACCTTATTTCATTAAAGAACAGCTCTGGTCCAACTGTTTGGAGCGTGATAAACAAATGCGGCCACAGTCAGTTCCAGATTACTTGAACAGCTACTCCAACAATGTTAGAGGTTTTACACGGCGAAAAACTTTT
>NW_018482160.1:0-1686 GCF_002113885.1 Mizuhopecten yessoensis | reverse complement strand
AGAACACCACAACTTAAGATAGGGTAACATTATACCTTTATACTTAATTAAGACTACGAGGTACCTAATAACACCAAAACTTCAGATAGGGTAACATTATACCTTTATACTTAATGAACACTACGAGGTACCACATAACATCATTACTTAAGATAGGGTAACATTATACCTTTATACTTAATTTCGACTACGTGTAGCCATACGTGGGGCCGCAAAAACGATCTTATTTCGGCATCAGTCTCGTTGACATCCGAGGACATGCAGAAGCTATTTGATGGAGGAGTGTTGGGCCATGACAATTCAGATAACCGTATATCCCCATTGCCGCAGAACATCAAAACTTAAGATAGGGCGATATGACACCAACGTGTTTAGTTGGTCAGGATATTACAGAACACAACAGTAATCGTCAAAGACAAGAAAAGGTACGTTAAAAAAGAAAAAAGGATAAAAGTGTTTGGCAATTATACTTATTAAATATGTATGACTAAATATATGACAAAAATCATCCTTAATCAGATGATATATTTTTCATAATATCAAATCCTTGGTAACATTTTGAGTTTGGTAAAGGAATGGAGATGCGAAAAATATTGTTCAAAAGATATTCCTAGAATTTCAGGCACTGATCCTTTATATATGAAGCCACATATGACGAAAGCCTTGGTAGTTCCAGGACCCGATGAGGTGTCTAGTGAAGACTTACAAAGAACATCGAAGTAGAAGCTGCTATGCTATCAGCCGAGAGTCAATTTTACTTAACAATCATCAAGAACCAAAAAAGGCAGTATGGTTTGCCAAGGTACCTCAACGCGAATTTGAAAACATTGCAGGGGTCACAGCCACAAATCAGTCAAAACGGAGAAGATTCTGTGTCATCGATAGCGAAAGTAAAATGTGGAGAATAAATTAATGCCAGCTGTCTTTGTATGGTTGATTTATTACTCGACATCATAACCTTAGTCGTAGATTTGCATCACCACTGCCATTTTCATGTAGAGTAGTCCGCAAAACGTGTGTCTTTAACAAATCTCTATCGATTCCTCAACAAATATTGAGGAAAACATCACCATTTTGAACGTAAATATGGAACATTTGTATATGTGTACAATAGTCGGTTCTTTATGATTGATAAAGTATTTAAGGTATATAGATGGTAAAAGGTTTGTTACAAAGTGACAGGGTTACAGGGTGTTCGGTGTGTGTCGTTCGATCAAATTACTCATCGCTAGCACGTTGATAAAATGTCTAGTCCATAAGCGGTAGACTCTTGTTTTTATCTACGTGCTTGTGATAAGAAAATTGGTTTCACGACAAACTTCAAATACTCAGGGAGATGATAGGTAGTGTATGTTCACATTTAAACAGTCGTATACACAGAGAACAGTATTTACCACCTTAATCAGTCCTGATGATCGGTAATCTGTTAATCATGTTATCCGCCAAGCCGTTTGGTAGAACTGACAGTTGGATCAATAATGTTTAATAGTTCAGAGACAAAGAATGAATAATGCAGAAAGGAAAATCATTTATAGCTACATAAAAACATTTGTCTTGAAAAGATAATTTCTTCTTAAACTATTATTTTGTGGAAGTAAAAGAATAAATTCAGGGTGGAAGGTTACAGCAAATATAGGAAACTGACGGTCTACCAACAGAGACAACAACCAACAATATAGGAAACTG
>NW_018482159.1:0-1686 GCF_002113885.1 Mizuhopecten yessoensis | reverse complement strand
GGAACTGATATCCTAGTATGGAGCGATGGCAGTTCCTTACCTCTGTTAATGCGTAGAAACTATCCTCCCTTTTGTATTTCTACAAGCCATGATCAGTCATACGATATTCGAATACACGCTTACAAAATATTCACGTTAGAGTAATATTAATCACTCCAGGGGGAGTATGGCGTCAAATCGTATGTCAAAACACAGAAAGGTTTATACAAATACCTTTGGCTATATAACCCTTCAGATAAGGTTATAATTTTTACTTGTTGAAAACGAAATGGTCAAATTTCATCTCGAACTATTCTATTTAAAATTCCATTAGGAATCAAACGAACAGCACTTGATAGCCATATCTCTTTCTCGAAATAACTTGTCATTGAAGTTTAAAATTCCTTCATTCAGCCCAAGTAGGCCCGTCGGATATGAATCTTAAATTGCCTCTATCAACAAGAAACTTGAGTCTGTTGTACACGTATTGGTACTAATGTGTTTAGAGTGGATATTGAGTGGTCACAACCGTGAACGTTCCGTATGTGTGACAATCCCGATGGCCAGGTGACGAGTAACAGTGATCCGGACGGATCTCCGTTTGTTTTGTGTTTATAATACCTCCATTATGACTTGGGACGCGGAATCCGGACGGTTCTTTGTTTGTTTAGTGTTTACAATACCCCTAATCATTAACATGGCCGAGTACGATGATCACACTTGACATGGAGGTGCGATAGCGTAATTGAATTTGAATTCGGGGACCTGTTCACGACCCCAATAATAGAGTACGGTATATCTAACATACACATCATGTTACCGTCTATATTACTTCTTTGACCCATAACATACAAAACAAAGTTTAAACAAATAGGTTTAATGCCCTAAGCTAGGGGAGTTTTATGGCAATACTTAAAGGTTTTATAATATGTGTATGCTATTTAAATTGGTAAATAAAAATAATCAATATGAGTTTTAAAATAAGTGTCACTCAATATATTTGTGAAACAGACAAGACATGGGTGCATTCTTAGTACTTGACCTCTTATAAATAAAGGAAACACGTGACCTAAAACAAACATTTTAAAGGGTCTTCTATAATCAAATATTAAAGTTATCTTTGTATCACATGACAGATGACCCATGTCCTTTTTTGGGTTAAAAGAAGCCATAATGACAAAGGAAATGTTTTGACAGGCGAGTTGTTTGGGACATTATGACGGTGATTTGTTTGGGGACATTATGACTAATGATTTGATTTTGGACATTATGACGGGTGATTTGTTTGGGGACAATATGACGGGGGATTTGTTTGGGGAAAGTATGACGAGTAATTTGATTGGGGACATTATGCGGAGTGATTTGATTGGGGACATTTTGCGGAGTGATTTGATTGGGGACAGTATGACGGGTGATTTGTTTGGGGACATAATGACCAGTGATTTGATTGGGAACATTATGCGGAGTGATTTGATTGGGGACAGTATGATGGGTGATTTGTTTGGGGACATAATGACCAGTGATTTGATTGGGGACATTATGATGAGTGATTTGATTGGGGACAATATGACGAGTGATTTGTTCGGGGACAGTATGTCTAATGATTTGTTTAGGGACATTTTGTCGAATGGTTTGTTTGGAGATATAATAACGGGTGATTTGATTGAGACATTTAGACGGGTGATTTGATCGGAAACATTATGACGG
>NW_018482158.1:0-1685 GCF_002113885.1 Mizuhopecten yessoensis | reverse complement strand
CGTGTTATCTTTGTATTAAGGTTAACAATGTCACGTGTTATCTTTTATTAAGGTTAACAATGTCACGTGTTAGCTTTGTAATAAGGTTAACAATGTCACGTGTTATCTTTGTATCAAGGTTAACAATGTCAGTGAAAATGGTAGTCTCAAATCCCTAGAGAAAAGTTTCCGTTCTAATTTTTTTATATAACTTTTGCACTTCTATGTCTCGTTTGGCTTACATATCTCTTTTTATCCATTTTCTACCATGTGGCCGTATTTGATTTATTGTGTTAATATGCTGTTTAGACTTAAGTAATCATCAAGCACCTGCATCATTTAAAACGTGTAATTGTGTTTACCACTCGAGTCAAAACTATGAAGCTCTCGCCGAAATATGAAGTATCTATAAACGTCCACAATTCATGGTCGTGACCTTTTTCTTGTTAAACGCTTAACGACGTTTTATATGGAAAATGACGTATTTCATAAAAAAAACGTGCTATTCGTCTCTTGGATTTGACATAAATATATTTTAAACATATAAATAGGTTATTTACTACAGTAAATGTTTTGACATATAATTACCATGTGGATCTGTCCTTGTAAAAAGCAGGTGTATATGATCTACAGGAAAGTCAAAGGTCAGGATTAGGCCAGGTGTGGGTAACATGGAGAAATGTTGATGTCCTTCTTTACATTTCAACTGTTGGCATTCAAAGTAACCACACAAGGACGCTAAGTGTTCATACATTGGATAGGGAAACTATCACCCAGTTTGATCTGATCCTTTTCACCGAATTCTTTCCTTAATTTTGTTTCCTATTCTTGGTTGACCTGCTGTTAAAATACAATGAAAAAAAATCGTTTTTGAGATTAGCACGAAATTCATTATTCAAACGTAGATAATATCGTCTTCCAAATTGAACATAAAGATATATAGATATAGATAGATCATATGACTAGGATCAAAGGAGTCTAGAAGTTTGAAATAGGACCTTACTTGTAAATGCCTATCACGGGGTATAAAAAGATAGTAAAAACTGGTCACCGCTTTATTGGATTTTCATGTATAAGATCTTTAATACCTTTAATTTATGTCTGTAAAATAGCAAACGTCCTTTTTTCAAAAGACAGTATGCCTAAACTTGGCTGACCGTACTCATTGTATCCTTCCAAACAGTTTTGTTTTCTGTTTCTCTGAAGCATCATTTATGAGACCGTTCATCGTCTAACACTAAAATTTCTCTGTTCTTTTGTAATCATCCAAATGATTCCACATACCCTTGTGTCCTTTCTCTTTGCATTCTGGAACACACGTTTCTCTCCTCTCTCTTTGTATCAACACACATACGTTTCCTCTCTCTTTGTATCACCACACATACGTTTCTCTCCTCTCTCTTTGTATCAACACACATACGTTTCTTCACTCTTTGTATCAACACACATATGTTTCTTCTCTCTTTGTATCAACACACAAACGTTTCTTCTCTCTTTGTATCGACACACATACGTTTCTCTCCTCTCTCTTTGTATTAAACACATACGTTTCTCTCCTCTCTCTTTGTATCAACACACAAACGTTTCTCTCCTCTCTCTTTGTATTAAAACACATACATTTCTCTCCTCTCTCTTTGTATCAACACACATACGGTTCTCTACTCTCTCTTTGTATTAAAACACATACGTTTCTCTCCTCTCTCTTT
>NW_018482157.1:0-1685 GCF_002113885.1 Mizuhopecten yessoensis | reverse complement strand
AACCTAGTTTGTAGGTCGTCTCAAAGCGGTTCACAAATTATTATCGGTGGTTGCATTGTTAGGGCCATTTGCAACTAGCCAATACCTTCTCAACTCCCTGCCAGAGAGCATGCATACAGCCGTTGATGCCATTTTGGCGCTCACAGTTCTGGCATTCTACAATTCTAGCACTGCCAAACCACGTTCTCATTTACATATAACATGTTGATAGCTGTTAATAGGACCTTAACCACAAACAAACAAAACAAAAGCAATCATCTTTATTTACTGTTCATTTTATATCCAATCATTGTTTCATCAAAATAATAAGATATTTGAAGATTCATTAGGTATTGCTAATCCTCAACTGTTGAAGTTACACTGTTACAACGTACATACTATTGTAGGTCTATGTATATAAATGACAATAACTGAATCATGTGACTTATTACCCATGCCATTGCATGCTAAATTTATATACAGAGGCCACAGAACAGCTGTTATAGCAAATGTTTACCTGTTAGTTCAGCTTGGCAAATTATGACTATAAAAAACTATGTGTTTTTTTGCCTGAAAAGATCTCATATTTCCTACTTTATAAAAGAATTACCGGTAAGACGTTTTTAATATAAAATCTAGAAAAATGAACTGCAGAAGCTGTTCAAAACACCATTGTTATATATCAGACTGAAGCTATATGTCAGTAACATTCAGTTCATTTGGAGTTCTCATTTATATTTACTGCCTGTGTGTTCATACTTACTGTATGTGTTACATTCCACAATAGAAAATCGATTTGCTTTAATTGCGTTCATGTTTATTGTGGTAGATTTTTTTACAGTCCGCAGACAATTTAATGAAAAGTTTACACTAATGTACTATTGCATTTGGGGAACCCTGATAACAGTAAATGTTAAGACATTGTGAAAGTTTTATGTTACTAGTAAAATATGTAAGCCTGACTGTGACAGCGTAGGCAGATGGTGATCGTACATGTATAAATCTATCTATATATATATATAGTAGCTAGCCCAACAGTAGCACATACCACTGTGCCCCCCTCGGCTCCAAGCCACCCCTAGGTTGTGTTGACATGGGGTGGCCAGGTCCTGTCCCGTCCTGTCGCCACAATTTGACGTGCCACTCAATAGGACCAGATCTTTCACTCCACCCATGTTTGTCATTGTACACTAGAAACAGTGCACAGATCAAAGTGTTTCCTTTTGAGCATTCCAATATCTACCATATTGTAGACTGGTTTGATCACAGAAGTGACCTTCTCTTTGTTAAACCCATACAAAAAAGCATTGGAATGGCTTTGCATTATGATCCCTTTTGTCTATTGTGTTCTAGTTTCAGGTTATGATTGACACATTTTTAAATCACATACTCTTTTATGTGAGAGCTTTAATCATGTCTGGCTATGTTTGACATGAGTTTATTTATACACCACTCACAAACAGAAACTGTGTCATTATTTTCTAACAAATGAACCTTTCAGTATCTACAGTTATACCACCTGAGTATATTTCATTGAACTTTCATTCTTGGACCTTCTTGAACTACACGCTGGATTGGTAAGTATTTTACAAAAATGTATCATTCACAAGTTTATGATTTTCAATGAGGCACAGTAGTCTAGTGGTGGGATGTCGGTCTCATGACCGAAGGGTTGCGGGTTCGAGTCACGGCACGGCGCTGTGTTG
>NW_018482156.1:0-1684 GCF_002113885.1 Mizuhopecten yessoensis | reverse complement strand
AAATCGACATCTAACGTTATATGAACATAGTCTGTCATTAAAATCAACAGCCAATGCTATTCTCGCTCTATTTCTTTTAAACCGTGGCCAAATGATTATTTTCTATCATCAACTTATAAACATCATTTTTCGTATGCTATTGTTTTCTTAACATTTTCATATATTTCATCTAAATTAATTTCATCAATTTTATTTTAAACCTTAGTACACTCTGACGTGGATTATGATTGAACAATGATGAACATTAATCAGGAATATCGATTAGTTTGATAGGCTTTGAACCGACCACTATACACTATTGTATTGCAAATTAAAAACCCGGGATAAAGAACTATGTGAAATTGATTTCAAATTGTTACAATGAGTTAGAATTACTTGACGAATGGAAGTACCACGTGTTACCTACAGATGGATAGCATCCGTTAGATATGTTTCTAGAGTTGTCAGGGGAGGGGCGCTGGTATTATATCCAAGATGGAATCCCCCTAGAGCTGTAGGGGAAGAGAGGGGACTTGCAAATCATCTATAAGGGGACCTAACTGGAGTTGTTAGGGGTTGCGGAGCTGTGATAACATCCTTAGGAGGATCTTCCTGGAACTATGAAGGGGCGGGATTGTGATGATATCCGTAGGGGAATTTTTGGGGGTTGTAAACGGGGGGTGAGGGTGGAGGAGTGGGAGATTCACAGACCAGAATTATCAGGATAACATGTACACGTGTAGGCAATGCAGTGGTCCTTGAAAAGAAGTCATTATAGTTTCCTTTCACAGGTGTGGACCAGACACTAGCTGGTCGTGCTTAATACTACAGAAAGATGGTTAATAACCAAACCACGCTTAAATGAACGGTGCTTGTCTAACAGGCTCCAGCTGGAAATGTATAGTACGTGAAAGTTAGCATTACTTAACAATCATAACCACATTGGCATGTTTTTGAAAACTAAATTAATCCATTTTATTGGTGTGTTTCCACTTAGATCGACGCAATCTTCGCGTTAACCGCCATATAAAGCGGTTGCCAGAGGTGTGAAAAAGGCATGTTAACGGAACCCTTTTATTCCGCCCCACATCTCAGAAAAGATTGCAAAGTGGAATTCTTCAATTTACTGAAATTTTTCGGAATTTTTCCTGAAAGATGCTTTATGCAATAATAATTCGTAAAAATATACACGAAACTATGTGCTATATAACGCCCACCCATGCTTAGGTATTCAAAGATATACTAGTATTTGATTAAACCAGGAAAGTAAATTGTTGGGGTTTATTTATAAATCGAACACCGGTTTTTCATTTCTTGATAATTAAATTAGTAGGTTATGAAAATATAACAAAATCACACCTAGCTTCCTTAACATTTGTCTAGGTATGATGTTGAATTATATTGAAATTGTTGCTGGAATTGCATACTTTCATTCTGAGTTTAGAGCCGAAATTATAAAGAGAAACGTCTGGGTTTACAAAAGGGTCTTGGATCAAGCCTGTCATGACTGATGTTAAATAAAAAATATACCCTTTTTATCTCACAACATTATCTCGTCATTCCTAAGATACTGAAATATCCATCAGACCCTGATACCGTAAAATAATGGATATGTAAAATAATGGATCTGTAAAACAATGGATCTGTAAAATAATGGATATGTAAAATAATGGAACGTGTGCCAGAATAGCTTGAAGCTCATTGA
>NW_018482155.1:0-1684 GCF_002113885.1 Mizuhopecten yessoensis | reverse complement strand
CCCCCCCCCCGTGCACTAACATCCTGGCCAACAGGAGTGATTAATATAAGTTGAAAAAGTTGTTTTATGATTGTTGTAAAATAAGTAAAGTTCAATTTAATTAACTGTCACAATTTCTAGAGTCTTATTAAAGGCAATGAACTTTCACAAATTCTAGAGGGTTAGACAATATTTAACTTTCACAAGATTACGGGGTAAGAGAATTCACATCACTTGAACTGTGTCACAAGAACTAAACCATTTGACATAAATGAAAGGTAGAGTGCCATTTATGATATTTTATCAGTCAGATTAGGCCTTGGGCATATTTAACAGTGTTTGAATGTAACATATAGGTGTGATTGGGATGATTGATATTTGTATTTAATTCCTGATTTATAAATACAGGTCCTATAAAACACTTGTCAGATATAAATTTTAATTGTCCAATTGTGCCATGGTAAATTGTGGCACATCCGAACAATATATATCTAATATAATATTATGATGATAATTTTGGGATAATGCAGTAAAAACATGTCTATATATATGTCACTATAGTGCTAATATTTCTGTCTGGAGTAACTCAATATTCATTTACGTCATAGTGTTGATTGTTTAATTAAATATTTATTCAGTGATAATTTTGCCGATATACTGTGGATCTTAGCCCTATACTAGCTGAGTTAATTAAGTGTAAAGTATTCAATTCATTTATGACCAACTTATAAAAGAAATTACTTTGAATCTTTTCTTTGAAACTGTTTTAATTTTCATCGATACTATAAGTTATTGGACCAACGTTGTTTGGTTGGTCAAACTTTATAGTAACATGTGTCCGTGAAGTTTGGAGGTCAGTGATCACCATTCTAGTGCTTGACCGGCCATCACCTTAAGGACATGTTGTAACTAAGTTTGTACTGGTCAGTGTAAGTGACCAGTGACCCATACCAACCTCCGGGCCAAATTAGGCCGATTATCTGTGTGTCCATCAATATCACAGAATCTGTCAGAGTTCAGACCTTACAGCAGTAGTTGGCAGGAATCTTTAATATCAGTCAGGAATACATAGGTGAGGTACAAGTAATAGATTAATGATAGGATTTGTGCAGAGATGTTATGCATAGCTGTCGGCTACAGTCCCTATATGCAGTTGTACAAGACAGAAATGCCGATGGCAGATTTGTGCAGAAATGTAAACAAAATGGATGAATCATTGGATGATAAATCCTAAAGTGGTCTCAAAAGATAATACTGTAAGGTAAAGTTGTTAGAATTAAGAAAAAAAAACAAAAAAAAAACAACAACATATTTTCTTTACTTAAAAGCTAATCACAGCATGCTTCTTATTCAAACAGAAATTGAATGCATTGGATGTTTCACAAAGGGTTTTTGAATGAATTTCCAATATATTTTGGTATTTTTGTCTACAGTTTAATCTTTAATCCTATATGAGCTTTATGGTTTTCTTTTTCAAAAGAGTTCCAATTTTAGTAAGATCCCGTAAACAAGTTTCGATTAATGAGAATTACGATTCAAGAACACATTCAAAACACTTAGGTAGTTCTGTGTTCTAACATAATGTTTATTAGAAAGATGAAAGGGAAGCAAGGGGAAAAAAATCACAGGTATAATAATCTGTCAGGTAACATACAACCTTAAGTACAGCTGAGGTAAGCATAAGGTAGCATACAGCCTTAAAGTA
>NW_018482154.1:0-1683 GCF_002113885.1 Mizuhopecten yessoensis | reverse complement strand
TACACAACAGATTAGAATGAGTAACAGCCCAGCCCTCAGATCTCTGTAGTCTCCTCCCAGTATCAGAGTCTAAGATTAGAATATGTAACACATCGCTGCCTCACCCTTCCTCCCCAATACAGGAAAAATCTGGCGGTAAGTTGATAAAACATTGGTTACTTGCATTGACCCTCACATTCCTCAACATTCACACACTAGGAAAAGTCTGCAATAAGACAACCACTAAAATCATACACACTGGAATAGTGTTGATTTAGAAACATTAAATAAAAATGGATATTTGGTATAATACTTGAATTATGCATAATTATATATCATATAACAATATCACAGCTGCCAATACCATTCCTTATAAAGTAAATTAATTACAACACATTTTTTTATATCAATAAAAACAAATACATATAATACAATATATGGGATAAGGCATGTGTGCATCTCAATAATCACCTCAGTTTATCGCTTAGTTGTTCAACACATTATAAGCATTTTAGATAAACTTCAAAATGAGATACAATTATAGCGTTTTACAAATTTCTTAAATCATGAATGAAGAAAATGTGTTTCACGACTTCAGGTGACCACATTGATTTCTTTGTACTTTGAACAGTTTTAGATTATCCTGGTTAGCTCAATGTTCTCTCAATGGTTTTCTGTAGACCAGAGACTTTATTAGAATATCCATCAATGCAAAATTCCTTTTTCTTTATTCTTTTGTTGTCATTGTGCTTAAATTTCTTTCTTTCTTGTTTAATCGCTACTTTGTTTCCACAAAATGCATGAAATCACCAAATGATTTCTTAGTGTTTGGAAGATATAATCATTTAAAAAAGTTATGTGTATGTTACAGAAAACAATGCTCCGAATAAGTAAACCAAAGAAAATATGCACAGCCAGCGGTCGGTCAATAATGAGCCCTCGCCTTGACCACTTGTCCTATCCTCGCCTTGACCACTTGTCCTAGCCTAACGATATCTTTAATGCTTGACCTAAATCACAACAGATCAATTATATGGCAATTTTAATGGCAACTTGTGAAGCAGCATCGACACCACGGTAAATGACCTTCATTATCACAAGTATTCAGTCTTTGCCACAGGAAATTGGTCCCTTTTCATCAACCGTAGTCATGACTAATATATGTTGCTATGGCAACAGATTCATTGAAGAATGTGGTCATCGTTTGTTGATTTCGATAAAACAGTTGTCACAAACACGTTGAGGCTTCTTGAAGGAAGGGAGCTTGGCATTGTGTGCGGAACATTCCTGGCAGTATATGTTACCACAATTTCTACAATGGTGCTGTCAATAAGATAAACCAAGGTGAAAACAGTGCAACTTATCAGTAAAAATATCAGGTTATTTGCTACCTTGCATGTCCAATGATTTGTGCTAGAATTATCTCCCTTAAGGCAATATATTACTTCAAATGTATCAAATTTATGATTTTATGATTTTTATATTTCAATTTAAAGTTTTATTAAGTGGAATTACTATAAAGATAGTTTTGTTTGCTTTTACTTCAAAGCCTATTACGTGCTGCATTTTTGGAATGATAAAAAAACCCACCTGAATTCTAAAGGCCTCTATATATGATGATAATTAAACTGGCCCTGTGGGAATGAAGAAAATGCAGGTTTCATCATATCTGTAAATTTTTCAACATAACTTAGTATATAACTT
>NW_018482153.1:0-1683 GCF_002113885.1 Mizuhopecten yessoensis | reverse complement strand
AGCCTTTATCTCCAATACGGTAGTGTCCAAATACCATGATTTGTTAGTCATTAGATATAAATCATATTACTGAAAGTACTGAAGAACGGCAAAATCGTTAACATTTGTGCACTTTGACAGTCACTGCTTAATTGATATTTAGTGACATACGAAGTCATTCATTGAAATAATTATATATCTCCGAAGTCCACAATTCTTCTGGCCTGATATCATGGACCTAGACCTCTTACTTATTCAAAAGATGTTGTTTATATTTTTTACTTGACTGACCAGTTTACTTTAAAAGTTGATCAATGTCATTGTTAAGTAGTTGAAAATCGTTTTTCCCCGCATTGTTCATGCCAAAAAGGTATCACCCTAGACTCTTAGTCATTCAAAAGAAATCGGTTTTTTTCAACACATCTGACCCTGGGACTTTGCAAGTTGGACAAGGTAATTCATTTTTTTATTTGCAAACTTGGCAACCCTTCTCTGCGCCATAATACTTGCCTAATATCATTACTCGGTACATCATGGCTACCTAAGAGAAGATTGCTCAATGTTGCTTGTTTTGTTTACAAAAAAATAAAGTGCTGAAGTAAGACAGAGATATACAAATATCAACACTGCATTGTATTATCATTAGAGAAAACTACTGCCAATGTTGCCTGATAGTAGTAATTCAGAATATAATATAAACACTCCCTCAGAGTATTATTCCAATCAAAACGTTTGACTAGAAACACAATCGGCGACTCTGACTGATAGCATTATTACAAATACTAGTGGCAATGCCAACTCCAAGAACGAGATGGTAATGAGGTTTCAATCTTAAAACATATGCAAACTAAATAATACATGATTGCCAGTTCCTTTACCGTTGGTGTTTAGCATAAATACATACGAATTTAAGCATGAGTGAAATGAACTTAGAGAAAGAGCCAATAAGTGCTTTAAAATAATGTTCATTATACATTGTTGTCCTTCATCCCTGAATAATTTATTGTTATATACAATCCTCGGTAATATAGGCTCCCCTTTGCCACGCGGAAGACTGTGTAGGGATTATCTAATCTAGGTTGTCATCATCGTGTCATTTGTTATGTTATACGTATTTATAGTAACGACATAACTTAGAAGTAATGGATAAACGTAGTTTCTTATACAGTTGCGATATTAAATCTCGGTATATAATAGGCAAACAACTCTTTATTGACCCCTGAGATCCTTACTATTCCTCGAAGTGGAACTAAAGAAAAAAAGTCAATCTCAAGGAAGAAAATAACTCTGATAATTTTGATAACTTGGATGTCTGATCAAATAGTTCTTAACTATGGGTAGGTGAGTCAGTAGTAAAATACAGCTGGGAAATTCTTTAAAAAAATATAGGGGCTGGTGACCAGTTTAAAGGGAGTCCAATAGCAAGTTTTCTGATATCATTCGATAACTGTTGTATGCTGTACTAGACAAGAATGCGAATGGTGATATACAAATGGCTTATTTATATATGGTCTCTCGCAGTCTTAATTATATTATATATAATACACGTTAGTTAGTTTCTGTTAGCCAGGCGTAAAGTGAAATGCAAAATAAGAATTATAATAAATTAACTTAACCGTGCAACAGTCGATCATAGCTGACTTATTCTTTCAAATTACACAATCCTCGGTAGTATAGTGGTAAGTATCCCCGCCTGTCACGCGG
>NW_018482152.1:0-1683 GCF_002113885.1 Mizuhopecten yessoensis | reverse complement strand
CCCTCATGCTACTAGGATTGGCCCTGAATTCCCGCCTCTCCTTTTTGTACTAACTAGTTCCCCTCCCGTTAACCATATTTAAAAGTGATGGGCATGAACACTCAAATGCATTCGTGGCTTTAGTGTCCTTTTCCCTGTGGATTTAATCATTAGTACAGCGTATATTTCTTGTTCTATTAGATAAAATCAAAGAATTCAACAGGTTTTCAATTAGAATAAAACAAAAAAATCCGGTTGACCTATAAAGGCCCTATGGCCTCTTGTTCAGTATGATGACAAGCCTGTACGAAATGGCCAATGAGTTATATAATGTAAGTACGACATCAACAGTGGCTAATCCCATCATATAACTTAAGCTATTGCAAAGACAATACACACCGAAAAACCATTCAATATATGTCATTGTTCCTATTCATTTTTAAAAATGGTGTCACCAAAAAATGGAACTGTCGCTTTTAAATCAAACTTCGACAAGACTGGCGATCAAATCAAAACGAAATCATCTTGTAAACATTGAACATTATTTCTTTGTTGCATTTGTTATATGTGGCGATATAAATAACAAAAATGGTACGATAACTAAGCTCATAACGTATATGTATTTCTTGCCTAACAATCATTATTATGTTTGAGTCTAGGGATGTAATTTTCCCGATATTTTCGAGTTGAGGATGTAAGACTTTTCCCCGCGACACATAATAATAGTCGTGGTGTCTCCAAAGGTCTCAGAGGTGTCGTATGTTTACCAAACAAACATTGTTAGTCGCATAAACATAGCATGATGGGGTAGTCCTTGACAGTTACATCTAAACGACCCGGAGCAGGACACATAACACTCGACTTACGGAGCTCAATACGTTAGGACGGGGGAGGCATTTTATTGGCCTTGTTACCAAGTATGGCGTCACAAACCATCTAGGCTCGATTATTCAAAGAATGGTTAGCTTAATAAAAACAAAACCAAGAATGTTTACTTTATGCATTAGATGTGCAGATTCATTTAAGGTCAGTTCTATGTAATATTGTACAATGGAAACAACACTCGCTGAACACGGGAGGCCAGTTCAGAAAAAAACACCATAACATACGGTAGGGTTGAGAGTTTCTTACTTATTATTTTGCCTATTCTATATCTTTATCTGGAAGTTCTTTATTTGAACTGTCTATCCTTACCTACCCCCTTTTCTAAAAAAGTGTATTTTCCCCACTGAGAACAGCTAGGTTTCCGACATTATTGAGATTGTCACGCATTCTGATTTATTACATGGAGAATGACATTCACGTGCCGTCCTCGCGTCCTTTTGTCCGACTAAATAACTATAAATAACAGCAAAATGGTTATACATGTCAACAGTGTGCATATTGCATACCATGTTCTGCACAGTTTAGGTATAGTATTCCGAAGTCGCACAGCATACATCTTTATTGAATATTTTTCTTCAGAAATAACTGTTTCGACAAAGAAATGTTCATAAAAACATACAATTTTAGGTTAACTTAAAACACAGTTTTGTCACGAAATCTATCTATAACATAATAATCAGATACATTTAATTGGCTTGGGTTTAAATGGTTTTGGGTTCCATTTTGAGCTGAGGTTATTTAAAGGGTTCCCCATTTGTGTAATGTATACGTTTATGTGTGTGTGTGTGTGTGTGTGTGTGTGTGTGTGTGAGTGTGAGA
>NW_018482151.1:0-1682 GCF_002113885.1 Mizuhopecten yessoensis | reverse complement strand
GTGAATTTTCGTTATAGTACGGGTAATGTAACATTATTTTAGATATAGGTAACAAAAAAGTTATAAACATATTTCATTAGGATAACGCCCAGGGCAACAATATATTATGGGTTAAATACGCTCTAATCCTCTTGTTTTCAGCTGGTTTCACAATATGCTTTTTATGTAGGTACAAATAACAAATGTGTTTAACATATAACATAAAACGACAACATGAATGGTTTGACTTGTTTGGAAATGTCAACGATGTGTACTGCTTAACTGTGATTTTCATTTCTCCAAATTCTATCTACACGTACATGTACAGGCCTAAAATCGTCACACTAGATAAAATTGTTCTGCTCATGGTGCTGATAAATTTTTGGCATACTGAACCCGTGTAAAATTTGAAATCGTCATTTATCTGGACAAATATGATGCTCTTAAACCCAAATTAATGCTTAACCATGCATCTAGTCTAAATATTTAGTTTAGATGCGACGTTTGAACCTTCGTGACTTTAAAAGAGGGTTAGATTTTTATCAAAGGGACCTAAAAGACAAGTATGTGTCCAGGTCTCATCGATCTGAAGATGAAGATTTTTGACCGCTTCTACAAATCTGATTGTATATGCCTTATTTTTATTTGTATTCGTAATTTAGAAATACAATCGAGTTTTATCCAACTATGATAAGGCAGATATCATGACCCCGTTGCATTGCAAGTGATCAGATGATTTGTTTTTAATTAGCATTAGCATATCATATCTCTTCCAATTGCAAACAACAAGATAAATAGCACACACTAATATACCTTCTCCTACCAAGAAACTAAAATGTGAACTTACCCTTCGGGCATCGTTTCTCCACCGTAACTCCCTCTGGCCTTCTAATAAGTGATCGAAGACCTCCATCAACAGCCATAGATTTGGAGAATGTTCCATGAAGGGAAGTATTACTTTTGGCTATCTTATCAGAACTATTGTTGTCACCACATCCCCCAGAAGTACCAAGACACTTCGGCTGGTCCTTGGGAAGACTTTCTTTGTTAGGAATATCCTGTCCTGTTGATTTTTGTCTATATTGTTGACTTTTCTTGTTCTTTTCGATATTCTTGTTGAAATGGGAGTTAGATTGAATCTGTTTTCCTTCATCTCTGCTAGCCTCGATTTCTTCCTTTTTCCTGTCTTGTACAATATTGCTATTATTGGTATTTTCTATTTTCGTTTTGTTGTTGTTATTTTCATCATCTGTTCCCAGGTAAGCAGATATAATCCCAAGGAATAAAATGCAAAAATAAACCAGTTTTAACATGTTTAAGAGAAGTGTTTCCCTCTAGTAATTATAATACCAGGAGATACTAAATAAACAGTTAGAATATGCAATAAATGTACAACAATGCTTCTGAGATGAAAACCGTTGGTATGGATGGACAAAGTCTATTGTTTTATCATCTAATTATTAATTAATTCGACCTTTATTTATGTGCCCGCATGTCTCTAAGGAATATTGTTATCCAAAATATATTATGTTTTGTCAACTGGCATTTGAAATCCAACAACCAGCGCCCCGACAAGTATGTGAAAAATAATACAGCTCCGATGATGTGAGAACTGACCATTGACAATTTAATTGTTTGTATCAAGTTATAAATATATGCAACAATATACAATTGTTTCATGGCTATTTGGGGAACAGTCAAAA
>NW_018482150.1:0-1682 GCF_002113885.1 Mizuhopecten yessoensis | reverse complement strand
TATGTGACATGACCGACCCAGAAATAACTACAGTGGTATACGGATGTAATTGGTTTTGTTTGTTTGTGTTTTACGTCCTATTAAAAGTTATGGTCATTTAAGCACAGGCCAGTTATTGGAGGAGGAGGAAAGCCGGAGTTCCCAGAGAAAAAACACTGACCCACGGCCAATACCTGGCTACTGCCCTACGTAGGCTTCGAACCTGCGACCCAGTGGTGGAAGGCTTGTGGTAGCAGAATGTCAGACGCCTTAACGACTTGGTCACCGCGGCCAAATATTGACATTATTCACATATATCCTTATAATGAGGTTAATTGGAGGATCTTTTGACACAACGTTATAACTGACGATCAATTTCGATGTAATATTAACTTTAAATTCTGTTATAAAAATGTATCAGTAATAAGAGTTTACTATTGTTTTGTGAACTACACCATATCGGAAGGTGTATGACAGATGTAAATTATGGCATTCAGCAGCTATGTTTGGCGTACGTGTTAAAAGCATGTCACTGATGATTCGGTCTACCGTCATATTGAATCTGACACTGTTCGTGGTGGGAAACCGTCTTTATCTTTTGAAAACAAGACTGATGTTTTCCAAGATAATCTCTTTTATTTAGTAATGTAACGATTGCAACACTGAGTTTTTACATCATGGTGTATAACCAAACTAAAAGATTATACTCGCTGACGGCCGACGTCAAAAAGGAAACCTAACAAAGCAAAACACAAATGGCGATGAATCAATGACACCTTGTTTGATCATGTATATATGTTAACTATCTTGGCTTATTGTTAAACTATAATGGAAACCGAATATATCGGGAAACAGCACTATTTGCACTAAAATGCATTACCAAACCAAGTTTCTGTGTTTCTCATTATCATTCTCTTTTTGATATAAATATGGTAAGTGTGACCAATAATCCCGGAGAAGTTTGGGGCTTCCATAAATCTATGTACACAAAACATAACACTGTAGCGTTGTATAGCTTAATATATCGAACTCATGTATCTCTCAGATAAAATAACAAATATGATGTCCAATGTATTTATGGTGCAGGGCTTGCATGCAAACGGTATTTGGCAACTGGCAAGGTCTATAAAAGCCCCCTTTTTAAAATAACAGTGCATGCATATCAAATTGATAGTAGAGATATACAATCTTACATAGAAATATTGAAATATTAATATGAAATTTGTTTTGTTATTTTTGAATCATCAATTGTTATAATTGTAGTACGAAAGGAGGGTTGCTACAATTAACTAAATCTTTGTTTTGTTTTTGTCTCACCTTTCCTTAATACTGTTCTGTAACAGAAAGAAATAGAAAACAAAAATTATGGATTATTATTGTGTTGTTAAGACGTCGGCTTACAAACATTAGAAACTAGTCGAAAGATTCACAGACTTGTATTATTTCATAAAATGAACAACAGTTTAGAACCTACTTATCTATCGGAATGAGAATCATCCTAGACCAGAAGAAATCATTTTACAGTAAATAACTTATTAGTACAACATTTATAACCTACTACTTTTATATAAATTCGTAACTAGGCCTGTCCAAATAATATACACATGTGTACAGTAGTACAGATTGAGTGCTCAGACTGTTGGTCTTCTCCAGGTCTAAACATCATCTGCCATCTTTGTCTCATTACTAACTAGACAATTAAT
>NW_018482149.1:0-1682 GCF_002113885.1 Mizuhopecten yessoensis | reverse complement strand
GACAGACTCTATGACCTTACCTTCCTTGTTGACTTTAATCAATTCTGTAGATTCATGTACTGACATCCATGCCTGAGAGTCTTCAGTAGGACAAATTGAGATTATTGTATTCTGATGAGGAACTCGGAACATAGAAAGATTCAGGACATGTCGACTGTCGACTTCCTTCTTCTCATACCTGGCGGAAACATATCCAATCATTTCTTTCAACTGCTTTGTATCAAGTTGACCGGTTACCAAGCTTGGTGTGCGTTGTGGTACATGTACACTCTTCCCAGTGACGTCATACAGCGGTACAGTATTTCTCAGTCTCCCCGTCAGCTCAAACAATTCTGTACTGGACATCTGTTCTGCTTTCTGCTCTATATCTCCAATCAGCTGTGTTATATCTTTGACATGCTTCTCATCCGGCTGACAATCCTGTTTGCAGGATTCGTCTTCCTCAGCAGCCAAAGATGACAACTCCACCAGTATTGAGGTGACGATAGAATCAATTTCGGCTTTCAACATTAATCCCTGGGCTTGAACATCTTTCCGAACAACATCAAGGCTTTCTCTGAATGTTTTGCTTGCTTCATGGCGCTTTGAACGATGATCACTAAAGTAGTATAACTTGGAATTTAACGTTTCCAGTTGTTCTTGCGCGTACCGTTTCTGTGACTCCATTTCCTCTTCAATATGGCCAACAGTGTGTTGATTGTGTTTCTGGGTAAAACACATCGAACACATTACGACGAGACATTCTTTACAGAACAGTTCTAATGTTTTACCAGGGTGGGTCTTACATACCTCTGGTAGTAGTACCTTGCCTTGTTTGTCTGCCTCTTGAATTGGTACAACGTCGTCATTCCGTGTCTTCTTCCCACGTTGATGAACGTCCTTACATTTGTCACACATCACCTCCTGGCAGTCATTACAAAACCAGTTTACTGCTTCGATGCTATCACACAAAGTACACGTCACGGGCACGTGTACCTGCGCACGACTAATCAATATTTTACTTGCCATTTCAACTTCCAAAACAAACCAAACTATACCTGACGCGCCGCCATTTGCATTTCACATTTAAACTTCCTTGCTCAGCTGGTTTAAGTCACGTATGTACTTGGTATTCCCCATGCTCCAGCTGCGATAACGTAGCTCTGGACAACGGACGGACGATATCTGATAGGATAGACTTGACTGACGTCACGTGTGTAAGGTATACCTGATATTCGGACATTTAAATTTTTTGTGTAACAGGATATATGCAAAGTAAATGCGCAATACCAATATATCCTCATTATCATATATATATGTGAATATGAACACAGGAGGCTAATAGATATACTTTTTGTGATCCCAAGTTGTCTTTGCATACCGGGAATGTTTTAATAGTTAAGTAGAAATATACGATATGTAGACTACTCGACTGAAAATTAAAAAAAACACACTTTCTATTCATTCAATACATGTAGTAAGTAAAGTGCATCCCGAGTCATAACGTATTGATTAATTTCTTATATTAACTAATAGTAATAGTTTAAAGAGACATGTACCAAGAAAGTACACATGGATCGGAAGGTCTGAAGAGTCATGTACCAAGAAAGTTGTGTACACGGATCGGAAGATTTACAGAGACATGTCCTAAGAAAGTTGTGTACATGACACGGACGATTTACAGAGATATGTCCTAATAAAGT
>NW_018482148.1:0-1681 GCF_002113885.1 Mizuhopecten yessoensis | reverse complement strand
TCCTTTATTGATAGTAGCATCCCTGCCCCCCTTACCTACAGTATTAACATGTTGGATAGCTTCCCTTTATTGATAGTAGCATCCCTGATTCCCTTACCTACAGTATTAACATGTTGAATAGCTTCCCTTAAATTGATAGTTGCATCCCTGCTTCCCTTAACTACAGTATTATCTTGTGGATAGCTTCCCTTTATTGATAGTAGCATCCCTGATCCCTTACCTTCAGTATTAACATGTTGGATAGCTTCCCTTTATTGATTGTATCATCCCTGCTTCCCTTACCTACAGTATTAACATGTTGAATAGCTCTAAATATCGTGACTTCGGTGATAGATGTTGACTTCTGATAGACAGGGGTTCCAAAGACTCAGGTTGATGAAAACCATGGAAAAGTTTTATGGTCACCATCATAGTATTAAAAGAGATTTGCTTTTTCTTTGTGCGATATGATGGTCAATGTCAATTCATTGGTCTCCATGTCAATCTTAATCTTTTGTTTGTATTTTGCCGTAGTTCAATAGCTGTTTTGTTTATGAGTTTGAATTATGGTTTTGTTAACATTTAGGTACTTTCTTGTTATTTTATTTGTAATATTTTCAGGTGTTTCGGTTTTATGTATTTCTATCATTACTATTAATCAAAAAAGCTTTTACGATGGAACTTTGTTTACTTGGAAACTGTGCCATTTCATTTTTTTTTCATTATAATTGATACAACATGCAATATTGATGCAATTGTTTCTTAAGCAATATACTTGACTCCAAAACAGATTTCTGAGGTCTTCCAATCAATTCAGGTTCCCGGGGAGGTGAAGAGTTATTACTGACCAACGAAGTTTCATTGTATCAGCAAATACTGTATTCAAATGTGCCAAATTCACCAGATACAATCAGGATCCATCCCCAGTATGGTATCATATGGTTGAATAAATCATAACATTAAGTGATATTCTTTTGACATTATTTATTCTATGACGTATATTTGTTTTCTCTGTGATTACACTTGTTACATGCTATAAGCATCACGCAACAGATATCTGTCTGGTTTTCATTACTTTTATCATCCTTTTCTTTTTTAATTAAAATTATTTATAATTCTGTAATTTTCTCTGTTTTTATTTCCATCTGGTTGTTGCTATAATCAAAGAGTATCGTTTTTTGGTCAATGGTATGAAAGACAACTTAATTTGCAGTTTTTAAACTTGACAATTTTACTAGACCTGACTTAAATTGACAACAACATGACCTAAAATGTAATTGCTGAATTGGTAAAAAAAACTTGAACAAGATACTTCAATGACAACATGATACAAATATTGAATTATTAAATGACTTTTAAAACTACTGAATTTACAACTGACCAAGTGACTGAATTGACATCAACAGATCAAGTGAATGAATTGACAAAAGTGACTGAATTAACAACAATTGATCAAGTGACTGAATTGACAACAACTGACCAGGTGACTGAATTGACAACAACAGATTGAGTGACTGAAATGACAACAAAAATCAATCTACTGAAATGACAACGATTGATCAAGTGACTCAGAATTAACTACAAATGAGCAAGTATCTGAATTGACAATAATTGATCATGTGACTGAAATGAAAACAAGTGTTCAAGTTACTGATTAGACAACAACTGACCAAGTAACTGAATTGACAATACCTGACCAGGT
>NW_018482147.1:0-1681 GCF_002113885.1 Mizuhopecten yessoensis | reverse complement strand
GGTATCGGTTCCAATGGTCGCTTACTGAGAGGTACTAGTTCACATAGTCGCTAAATGGAAAGTACTAGTTCCCATGGTCGCTTACTGAAAGGTATTGGTTACAAAGGTCGCCTTCTCAAAGGTACTAGTTTTCATTGTCACTAACTGAAATATCGTAACCATGATCGCTTACTGAAAGGTACTTGTTCCCATGGTCGCTTACTGAGAGGTACTTGTTCCCATGGTCGCTAACTGGAAAGTATTAGTTCCCATGGTCGCTAACTGAAAGGTATCGCTGATTGAAGGGCAATTGCCCGTTGTCGCTGATAAAGGGAAAGAGTTCTTGTGGCCGATGATTCAAGATTAATACAAAATCGTCCAAGGAGGGTTTGGTTCGGTTTGGTTTAGTATTGTTTAACGTCCTCTCAACAGCTATGGTCAAGGACGGTCCATGCAGGGTATAAAAGGTGGCGTTACAGTCGCTTTGGTGGGGAGTTTCCATGATATCTGACCGAAGGTTAACATTACTGAAGCCCCTACAAAGGATTCAGTGTCCATATTTGACCGAAGGATAATGTAATACAAGATCCTGGAACGAAGGCTAACATAAAACCAACCTTTAAAAAGGAACCGATTCTTTCTTTTTGTATGGCCGGAGGATGTTATACCAAACCTCAGAAACAAATTGCCATGGTCTCTGACCGAAGTTTAATACATTAATTCAAGCCCGTGGCAGGTGTAAACATTCATGTGTACCACAGGTACATGCAAAGCAGCTTTTGTTCGAGTTTCCTCTTTAAACATTTATTTGTTTAACTTGGTTGGGCAGCTTTAACGCCATACCAGCTTATACACTGTCGTGTCGCTTATTCCGTTGTTATGGTCAGTCCCCATATTGACCTTTCTTGTGACTGCAATGCCATAATGCATGTACAAATGGCGTTGTTTATCCGTCTGCCAAAAGCCCGCGAGATCATATATTAATCATTAACCCAATTGCTGTCTGCTAGTTTGCGCGCGTTTGCCTATCTGATTAATCCCAACGGTATTGCATACGCCACTTGAACCAACCTCTGGTATGACCAAATGTACACCGTAGTTGTGGAATTAAGATAATTGTTACCACATAATAGTATTCAACATCAACACAATTTTAACATCTTATGTAGCAACATTCTGGTGGTGACGAAACTGGCCATTACATGAGCCTAGCGGAACTAAGTAGTTAGATTTTAAATTGAACGAAAGACTAACTTCTTGAAATTCACAAATTTCTACTTTGAAAGAGCATAAATCGATGAAAGGCAATAGTTATGGACTAGCTACCTCTCTCTTTATCAACCTTTTAAAGTAACAAGTCTTTGACTGAAAGACAACATGGTGTACCAGCTACTGGAAAGGCGGAGAGTAACTAAACGAAGACGAGGTCCCCCGATTGGTTCCAGACACCAGTCAAATCACCTCAGCAATACTTCAACGGTATTGGTTCTACTGGTAGGATAGACAGTTCCACTTTGATTAAAAGAGTCCAAAGGACGAATATGTAGTACACATAGTCCATTATTAAAAGTATCAAGTTTTCAGATTTGATATTGAAGTTTAATTTTGAGTAATAAAATTATATTTTCATTTTCTTTGGTTCTAACATCTGTAGAAAAACAAGAGGCCCATGGGCCATAACGGTCACCTGAGTCCTACAGTA
>NW_018482146.1:0-1681 GCF_002113885.1 Mizuhopecten yessoensis | reverse complement strand
ACTGTTACTTTAAACACAATGATTCTTTGTTTTAAGTTATCAATCTTTGGAAGACTTCAACTTACTGTAACAATCTGATCTTAAAAGATTACCAAAGTCCTTCATCTGGATCCTACGCTTCAGTTCAGAGCTACAGGCCAAATGTAATAACATTGGTCTCCTGCTTATTAAGAAGAAATTTATTGAAGTTGTTGGTACATACTTGACCTAGGTGACCTTCAAAGTAGGTCAAGATCATTTACTTGAAACAAAGTGGACAGCAATATCATGACTCTAGGCCTTTTGGTTCTCCAGAAGAAGTTGCTAACAAGTTTTGACATAGTTGACCCCTGTGACCTTAAATAAGGTCATTTTTATTTGCAAAGTTTGTTGGGCTCCATCCCCTGAAGCTACCTGCCTACCTGGTTATAGGCACTTCAGTTCTTTGGAGAAGTTGTTTAAATTTAACTTGGAGAAGTTGTTTAAATTTAAAGGCAGAGATGACAAACGAATGAAGGACACCATGCCACAGCATAAGCTCATTTGCCCTTCGGGCACTGGTGAGCTAGAAATGAAACTGGGAACATATCCTCCTGCACATCAGCAGTGTGGATCAGTTTAAACAATCACTTGTCAAACAGTCCTAGAACAGCAAACACAACAGAGAATTGAAGTGTCCTTAACACTACAGAACCACGGAACCACAAATTACAAGGAGCAAAGTCAATACAACCTGACATCAGAGGCTCCTAGTGATGAATGACAAAAAAATGGCAATGCTCTTGCTAATTCCGTTCTTTGGAGACACTCCATTACTTCTATAAATAGTATAAGTGTATACCTAGGGCTTTAGACTCTGTATTTAGTATCCAGCTGACAGGCCATGTGTTACAATTTTATCTGGGGAAAACGTCTTTTTTCCCCCATTTCTGCATATTTTGGATCAATCCTTTTCTTCAGAGCGACATGCAGAGAAATGCTGATTCAGGATTTATTTGCTCATTTCATTTGGCTGTCTGAAATAAACCCCCCAGTGTTGCCTTTATGTAAGGACTTGGTTAGGACTACGACAGACTATTAATGGTGTTCATTAAAATACTTTACTGGTGTTATCATAGAAAAATGTTTTTCAAATTGTAATTTTCAAAGGAAGGTGCAAATTTTTCTTTTGTTAGTTTAGCTCATGGAAGGAATTAAAGCATGATGTTTGAATGCACAATAACAGTTTGAGTTGAATCTTCAAGGTAGTTTTAAATAAGCAAAATGTGTTCAGTTGGATTTGAATTTGAGGCAATGCAGAAGTAGAGATGGCGGAAAACAAACATCTGAATAATAAAGGTGACTGTAAATTATCTAAGGAAAGAAACAGGAACCGAAACCATGCACAATGAAACTGCAGACTCCTAAACAAGTTTACTGTTTATAACAGACAGAAGGACAGACAGGGAGTACCAATGTTCAATGTATAACCAGCAATTCCAATGCATGGAGAGGCGTCACGATTCACCGCGATGCTCTTGTACCGCAATTTTTTATGTTCAATTCGATTCAAGATATATTTTTCCGGATTTTCCATGCGTCACGATCTGAATATTAGTGTAATGCCGCTTCAGCTGAAACGTCTGTGAGATATTCGATTTCATTGGTTGATCTCTAAACCCTCAACCAATCGGCTGCAAGGATGCAATTTTCACAAAGCATT
>NW_018482145.1:0-1681 GCF_002113885.1 Mizuhopecten yessoensis | reverse complement strand
TTCTTTGCAGTATGACAAAAGTGAATGTGATTCACATTATTTCTGTTTAGAGAAAAGAGTGGTGTACACGTGAATGTGATTCACATTATTTCTGTTCAGAGAAAAGAGTGGTGTACACGTGAATGTGATTCACTAGACTTACGTGTAGGGATATGAATATACAAATGAATGTGATTCACTAGACTTCAGTATAGAGAATATGTGTTATACATATGACTATGATTCACATTTCTTTTTGTAGAGAATAGATATTATACATGTGACTAGGATTTACTTGGCGTCAGTGTCGGATACCGACATATTTGAGTCAATGTGATTCACTACGCTTTAGTGTGGAAAAAAGGGTAAACGTTCATTGTGATTAGGTTGAAATAAGCGTTGTGACTCACTAGAGGTTTCAGTTATGAGAATAGGATTTTACAAGAGAATGAGATTTACTAAACTTTGGTGTAGAAAACAGGTTTAGCATTGAAAAGAGGGTAAGCTGACATTGTGATTCGGCTAAAATAAACGTTATTACGGCTATCTAGAGGTTTCAGCGTTGAGAATAGATTATATACAGGAATGTGATTCACTAGAGTTTACCGTAGGGAATTCGATTATACAAGTCAATGTGAATCACTACGCTTTATCATAGAAAAAGCATAAACATTTCATGGTTGTAAGGTTAAACTAAGCGTTGTGATTCGCTACAGGTTTCAGTTTTGACAATAGGATTTTACAAATTGACCTCAGCGTTAAAAGAAGGTAAACTTGTGAATGAGATTAGGATAAAAGATGTGTTGTGATTCACCAGAAATTGAGTGTTACTGAAGATGATTAGGCTAAAACAAGTGTTGTGTATACTCTTGGTCGATTTACTACAATTTAGTAAACGATTACATGATAGTTAACATTTATATGACATACATTTATTAATATTCCTTAATACGAAAATCTTAAGATATCTTAACACGTTTTCGTTAACATGGTGACTAGAGTTCCTTCCCTTGCCCTGGACTTCCGTGTTCACTTATCTAGTATAAGAACCAACAGAGGCGTTAATAGATCGTTCGTATCATTTCAATCACCTCTTATTTATACGTTTTTTTCAATCAGATGTCTAAAGTTGAGTTAATTTTAACCAGCTTGTATATTTTCGGCTTAATGCTTAACTTGCTAAACTTATCAATTCATTCATTTTCATACTATCTTAAACCAGTACGTTGGAGTCAATGTGCTAGATAGTTAGAACCCAAATGTCGACAGCTAAAGGTAGTATTGTATTATACTAATGATGGTCGTTTTGTTTATGAAAGGATTGAGTTATTAGTTATTCTTTGATTATTTAGGTCGTTCATACATGTATAAAATGAGAATATTTACAGGACTCTCGTTTTGACGTTGAGATTACGTTTCAAGGGTTTAATAGCTGAGTAAATTACGAATGACTGACTTATTCATTATTATCAAACTTTAATTTTCAGCATTCACAATTATCACTGTGGCGTTCACAGCACAGTACAATTGCTCGTTTTGAGAATTAGATGGAAAGATTATATCTTGAATGTGTCACCGAACTACATACAATGAACCATGCCACATATCAGTCCACAAGTGCAATTGTTTAAACATAACTGTTGAAGGTTGTACGATAATCGGATATAGCTGGAGGCGTGTAGTCATGGCAGGCCCCACTAGG
>NW_018482144.1:0-1681 GCF_002113885.1 Mizuhopecten yessoensis | reverse complement strand
TAATATCTCCCTATGTGTGTATGCCTGCATGTGTGCTGGAGATGTCTTGTAGCACCGAGACTAAACCTAATGGGCCATTTTCAACACACACAGCCACATAAAGAAGCATCTGTACCAAATGTCATCCTATTGTGATTGAACACATCAATATAAACAAACAGCACTAAAAGGCTGTGGTTAGGTGGTTTACAAACATAAGTCACATACCAGGATCATCATTATTACTTTCTCCAATGCGTTCTATTTCTTCTTCCTCCAGGTTGTCGAAGCTGACGACCTTGAACTGTGACAGGAGATCATCTCCCACGGTCGTTGGTTCAACCTCCCTAGTTTCTGCACGCTGCAGGATCTCGTCAATGTCAACCTTAAAAAAATTAGAACCTTACTGCAGATTCAATTTTGTTTCAGTGAGAGCAAAAATTATCAACAATGTTACAACAATACTCTTTTCATCAACAGTACGACATCAATAATCGGCTGAGTCATTTCTGTTGTATTAATCTAGATTACCATTCATCCAGATAGACATGACTAGATTTACTTCTTGTTGTGGTGATTACTTTGAAATTTCCAGTAACAAATATCAACTACTTACTTGTGGTTCTTCGTCATCACTGTCACACTCTTTGAACAATTCCTCAGCACCAAATTTGAGAATGGCACTCAATTCCTCCTTTTTGAATGGAGTAGTATTACTGTAGAAAAAAGCATTTCTTGAGCAAGTTTTGTCACTTATGACTTAATAACTGTTCTTTTCTTAGTTTTGAGCTTAGAATCAGTACCTGATTTCTTAGAGTTCAAAATAAAGACAATGCTATTTCTGATAAGCCTTCCTACGGAATTTATTGAAATTGGTTTTGCAGTTTTGGATTGGATGTTGAAAATATTAATTGTTTTTAGATAAACAACACACGACGTATGAAAGGTAACTGCTTCAAGCTCTTTACAATGTCTTCATCTACATTGCCTTTAAAAATGATGCAGTTGCTGTATAAAACCTGCACACAACTGTTACTCAGCATCTTCAGAGTAGACTTTAGCTGGTCACGATCGTGACTGCTAACACTTCCTCTGTGGACCCTTACCTTGAAGGAACATGGCCGCGATCAAGCACCGTCCGACCTGTTGTGTCCATTCGCTGAATGACCAGATGGTCGAGCACCATTTTGCGCTTGGCTCTCTCTACGATGTCTTCCTCTACACTGCCTTTGGTGACCAGTCTGTACACGCTCACCTGTCAACATAACATCTAAATGTAATACAGATATACAAGAGGCTCGGAGCGTCTGCATCACTCTCCCGGATACTAAACTCATTGTAACAAATATAAAACTGTCATTTTCCCCAATTTTGACTGTCTCTCAGCTATACAACTTCTGATTGCCTTGTCCCTGGGATGCCCTTTTGTAAACATGGTATATCACACTTGGGGGCAGTTTACACTATAACGCAGAGCTAAATTGTCCACTAGTTCTTATCTGCATACAATACAACAAGACATTATTGTATCCATTAGTAAAGAGAGGACATACAATCAAAGGCCTCAAAAACAGCCATATAGACATCTATAAGCAGCCCCAAAAACAGCCCTATAAACATCTATAAACAGCCCCAAAATCAGACCTATAGACATCTATAAACAGCCCTATAGACATCTATAAACAGGCCCAAAACAGCCATA
>NW_018482143.1:0-1681 GCF_002113885.1 Mizuhopecten yessoensis | reverse complement strand
TATATATATATATACGTGCGTGATGATGAAGCTGATTGTACGATAAATATAATGTCGGTGTATGTACAATATATGTTGTTCATATATAACATTTATAATTATGTTGTATGTGTATGCGTGAGGCCAGTGCATGAGGCCAGTGAAGGGGATAGGGACCATACACACATTACTTGGGAGAGTAGGGTTATTAATTTAAAATTAATCTTGCATGGAGCTTGCTTTATAGGCCATGTTGAGGGTCTGTCTTCAGATTATTTCTTGAAACTACTTTCCTAAAAAAAACATCTTAAAGCCATGATATCTGGAAAGAAGTTTGCTAGGGAGAGGGCCGGGGCTAAGTTAGTTTAAGTATAAATGTTTTGGACTAACTTGTGTCTCCAAAGTTAGGCATTTTCTAACTAAGAGTTGATCACAAATGTATGCATAAATATGTATTTTAGTTTTCGTTTTCACAAAAACACCTTAACTCTGTCATATGGATTCAATCCCCAGACCTCTCTTGCCATTAAAACAAAGACCTTATGTTCTGTGATGCGTTTTGATGCGATATGTACTTTTCTGTAACATAATTGGCAATAACTTCGTTAAAAGACAATACCACTCGCATCAAGCATCAAATGATCTTTAAGTCCAGTGGGCCTTAATTAGTTTCCATGGTCCCAATCATTTTATTGTAACAAGGTTCAACTGAATATAGATCTATGCCATATAACTGGAAAACACTCGCCCGGTCAAATATTTGCCATTCACAGGTAAACTTCATATTTGCCCAGTTAATTGTGCCCATCATAGGTAATTACTATATAGGGTATTCTGCGTATTAATATTAAATTTAACGAATTCATCCTCATTACGGCGAATGAAAGAGATGTAAAACTGCGTCAAAAAAATTCCCGGTGTACAGTATATTGATACAGAGCTTGCGCTTGTGACAAAGACTCAGCTTCACAGATTCCTGGGGAAAGTATATTGTGTACAGAAATAATTCTACTTAAGCCCTCTGGCAGATGAAGTGTTTCCGAGGTCCCTTTATCATTCCTTCACTTCCTGCACAATTTCCTTTTGACGTCAACCTCTCTGTATATTTGTTGTGTACACACATAATATTTGTAGTCTTTCACAAATGATGACTATCAGTTCATCTGTTGAATATATTGACGATTGATAAGTCATATATTTACGTAACTAGGCTAGACTGGTAACCCTGACAAGTTGAAGTGTGTTCTTCCTTTTTGATATACTGTATACCGGAAAACTTTGGCCTAGTGAAACTTTTGCCTTTCACAGGAAAAAGCAAATTAGCCAGGTGTTCAGTTTCTTCACTTATAGTGACTATATGTAGTAAATGGTGAGTTAATAATAAATATACGCTGTCAGGATAAATTCCCCCTTATTATGGACGGCAAAATAGGCGACAGTTAAACTGTGGCAAAAAATTTCGCAGTTTACAGTTAGAATTAAGTTTGACTGTGTATCCAAACTTATAAAATAATACAGGAACAGATTGAAGAAGACAACTTAAATGATAATAATTATACTCATTCGAGGTTCTTATAAACTGCTTTATCACAACCTAGTTGGTAGGTTCTTTCAAAGCGGTTCACAAATTATTATCCATGGTTTATAGGGCCTTCCAATTTGCAATCAGCCAATATCTTTCTCAACTCCCTGGGGAGCATAC
>NW_018482142.1:0-1680 GCF_002113885.1 Mizuhopecten yessoensis | reverse complement strand
AAATATTCACAAAATTTAACTGATTCAGCGGACACGCGTACGAAGCAACCCAGGCCAATGGAGGTATCTGTTGAAGTGTAATATAATTTCCATTAGTTTTTGTCCTTGTTGACAATTTATGCGTTTTTGTGAATTAGGCTTGTATGGAAAACAACAAGTAAACTAACTGCAACAGGCTGTTTTGGTCAATCCATGATTTTATTGCATCAACCAAAAACAAAAATTTTGACAGAGGATGTAGGTCAATATTGTTGCTCTTTGATGATACAATAAAATCATTGATCAACCTCATCAACATGCTATAATTGTATATGATAACATAATTATCACTAACATTAAATTACATAATAATGATAACAGTGATCAATCCAGCTTTCAAGTTTACTTCAACAACATTTATTTAGGAACTGGTCCATTTAAATACTTGTAATGACAATTCTTATATATACGTAATTCTTGTAAAATGTGCAATGATGCATAAACGAATTAACACTAATCAAGCAGACAATTCTTCCCAAGCCTCCAGGCGGAGCTAACACTCTACCAAGCAATAAAACTATTACCCTGGAGACAATCCTTTTTAATTTAAAGGAATATAAATGAATTTTTGAGACAAAAAGGAAAAGCGTATGTTGGCAATCCATAGTCCCTAACCTCCATATACACGTACAAACTTTTCTAAGCCATAAATCTGAATGCAGTGAGCACAAGACTTGATTCCATTGATATGCAAGACTCTGCCATTCCGGAATGTACATACATGCAATATTTCGCAACTGTAGATAGCTACAGTATATGAAATATGCTCTCGACAAGGTGACACATGGTAAACAAAGTGCAATAACTCTACATAAACTGGGCACAACTTCCCATTCATCATTTAGCAACTGTAGGTTTGCAAAGTGTATGATATATATATATATATCCAAGACAATGTGACCAACTGATGGACAGAGTGCAAATCTACAGTCTCCTCTCCAATAGTACGGATGGGAGACTAATTAAGATCTGCTATATTTCTCTTTCTCTCACCTCAATTAGCCATGGCTTGAGATTGTCGTCAACAATGTAGTCATACCTGAAGTTTAAAAAAATACTGTATAATGATAGGTATAATTCCTTTTGATCTTACAGGTATTCATAGAAAATTCAATTCTTGATGACAACGTGTGTATCATAAATAAATAAAATTATTTAAAAAGTTATTCTGACATTCAATATGTCGTATACATTACAGCTTATTGATTTCGATTCTTTTATTTTTTCCAAATATTCTTCCCTACAACTTTTTAAATTACTGTAAATATTATCTATAAATGCAAACATTTATCAATCAGTTAGGAACAAATATCAGCAATCTACATACCCGTAGCATTCAAAACAGTGGCGATCGTTGGATATCACATTCTGAAATGAATAATGGCATAAATACAGTACTGTATATATACGGACATATTTCAATATTAAAGGACCTTGGTATCCAGCTTCACACAAAAGGGAAAATGAAATATACATATTATTTGATGTGATAACTATCATTATCCTTTATTTTTATTTTCCTTTTTCTTTCTGATTCATATTCCAATTGAACATATTAGTCTGAATGCTTCTTAAAAATCTTCAAAATAACGTGTTTTTTTTACAAGATTTAAAAAAATAATGTTGCAATAGATTAACAGA
>NW_018482141.1:0-1680 GCF_002113885.1 Mizuhopecten yessoensis | reverse complement strand
CCTGGTACACAGTCCCATACTCATTAGATACTTAGACTAACTGACTCACATTGGCAGTATCCACAGGGTTTGGCACAAATGGTGTGTATTCACATATCTCTGTTGGACCACAGATGATGTTGCGACTGACATCTCCAAACATGAAGCATGGCTCAACCTTGACCTTTTCTTTGGGGAGGAGACACTCCACCACTGGAGAGTGGTTGTCGGGGGGACCATACTTCAGGCGTCCATGCTCACCACCCAGTAAGAACCGACAACTGTAGCAAGGGTATAAACATGGTGAAAATGGTATCTAAAAGAAAGTCTTAGCTGGAGAAGGGGTTCTATTGACTAGACACAAGGATTTGTACCAACAACCATAATTTCACATGACCTTGACTCAATTATCACATTAACCTTTGACCTTTACTAACCATCATGACATGTGCAAAAGTCAATATGATAGGTAAAATAGAAATCCAAGAAACCATTTATGGTTTACCTTGTGCTGGCAGACATGGATATGACAGGAAAAAAGAGACCATTAATGTTGAAGTCTTTGAAAATGCCTGGCACCCTAATCCCATTGACGGAGAAAGTGATCTGAGGCACAGCAAGGTCAAGGCTGCAGCCGACCACATCACCTTGTTTGAATGTTTGACTTTCTCCCTTCACCTGCTTTGGGCGACCACCTGTAAAACAGAGCAATAACAATTACCAGACAATGGGTTGTAGATCTTACAGGATAGTAAATACCTGTAATAATATTCCAGTTAATTAGTAGAACTGGTGGAAAATGAAGAATACACAAAAACAAAATCAGGCATAACTCACCTGTCCAAAGACTTTGTCCATCAAAAGCATAAGAATACAGGTTGTCTCCTGCCCCATTGGCTCCCCATTTCTCACCACCCCCTGGGTGGGGCACAAAACCATAAGTGTTTGCCCAGCCCACCCTGAGGACAGGCGGAAGGTGTGACACAACCTCCAGGTGGTCCAGCATCACCTCAAAGTACCACCGCTTGTACATGGACGAGCCGTTCAGGATACCAACATACACATTGGGCTTCATACTGGTCACAAAATACAACATGTTAAATGTCTGAAGAATGCCATTGAAAAAATTCATCTGAGGTAGCTTGATTCTCTATCTCTTGTTTTTATTCCATCACAATTTTCAACAATTTGCAAATTTATGTAACACAGACGGCTATATTAAGTTAATATCCTGTTTACTTCAGAGAATGGACTCTGTAGTCTAACAGTTCTCTGGTTTAATAAATTCACTGTATGCAACTTCACCTTAAAGTGGTCTACTATTACTTATATCAATAAGGATATTAGGAGGGGTACCTGCTGACATGGTTGATGAGCTTGGTTTGTAGAAGTAAGTCACAGCCAGGTAACAAGTTATCACAGATCAGATTTTGGTTGGTTCTCACTGCTACTCCATTACCCACACAGAGCGAGCAAAGCACATCCAGCACCTAAGGACAAGGTCAAAGATAGATGGAATCAAGTCAAACTTACATGTCAAGGCCAGACATGGCATCTAGTCAAGTGTAGACGTCAAGGCCAGACACAGCATAAAGTCAAGCATAGATGTCAAGGCCAGACATGGCATCAAGTCAAGTGTAGATGTCAAGGCCAGATACAGCATTAAGTGAAACACAGATGTCAAGGTCAGACACAGCATCA
>NW_018482140.1:0-1680 GCF_002113885.1 Mizuhopecten yessoensis | reverse complement strand
TGTTTAGTATGGCAATGCCTTGAACAAGTTCGCGTTTCGGGTTAATCCAGGTCACTTTTACTATTTTTAGAAAAACTTTGCCATCTCTCTATCAACTTCATTCCTCAACGGTACAAAAATGTATTATTCATCGATAAATGCAGTCGCTAGACCCGATACTAATGCATCATTGAATTTTCTATTTATTTCCTCATACATATGACACACAATGTGTGAATGCGAGGGGATTTGTATCACTTGTAATATTGCCTTGTTTTAATTTATATCAAAATACAATCAGGGATGTTCCAAAATAAACTGTAGGGGAGGGGTGGGAGGCACTTATTCAGAGACCCCACCACCCATAAATTATTCAAAATGATTTAATTTAAGGAATAGTAGGCAGGTCTGGTTTTAACCCCACAACCCATAATATATTAAATAATACAGGTGCCTCCAACCTCCCCAATACGATAAATTATGGAATAGTCATCATCAATTTCAAGAACAATATCAATTACCATAAAAGTACATTGTACAATCATCAATTACAACTTCAATTTAAGCATCACCTAACATACAATTTATCACAACAATTTATACTTTTCTTCTGTTACAATCATCAGTTACACTAATGCTTTGTAAGTAACTTTATACTCTATTGAAGTACACTCTTACTAAGACCTGTATATTTCACTACTGAAATACAATCATCACTTTGTACACTCTGTTAAAATGAACTCATCAATTATGACAATTTATGCATCCCTTTCACCCCCATATCACTTTAGTAGACTCTCCCATGTACTATAATCTGGATGAATCCATTATATGGTCTACAGTGGTGAAAGGGCTAAAATACAATCATCGGTTACAGTAACACTATAGACATTCCTCAGTCAAGGTATGGGTACAATCATTGGTTACGATGACATATTTAGCATCACAGTTATCATTTAGGTTTTATTTGTGTATCTCTATTAAAGTACAATCATTCCATTTGCCCCCTCCGGCATGTTATGGAGCACTTTCAAGCATCCCTATTTCCAGCTGAGAATGAAACATGAACATTTGACAGATGAATCATCGTAATTAATCAATAATATTTCCTATTTCACCAGCGATATGCAATGGTCAATTGTTTAAAGTCAGTTGGAATGGAAAAAAACCCAACCAAATTTAATTTTTCAAATTATTGAATTTATTCATATCAATTAAAAGCATTTTTCATTTTTTTATGGATGCAAAAAAAGTTGCCTTAGAATTAAGACGGTCTTAGACCAGTTTCAAGTATGGTGTTTTATATGTTGAGTCAGAAATAGCAATAACGTGCAATGTAGAAAATATAATTAGACATAATTACGAGATTGTTATGTGTATATTTTTGTGCTGTGTTTTTATTATTTCTTTAATTTATGATAGTCGTATCATAGTTGTTGATAGATGAATTTGTCCCATTGCTATTCAAATCCAGATAGATGCCTTCCCTTCATAGTTTTGCACTTCTATGATTCGGTATCTATTTCTTAGTGTTGACAGATTTACTTACGTAAAGTTATTTTTTAATGGAGTGTGAATATCTCATAGTTTGATTATTCAAGCAGTTGGTGTTGCTGATTTGTTTTTATTGAGGTAAAGTAAAACCTCGTTATACTGCCATGATTTGCCCAGAGAAAGTTTGGCATTATAAAGGGGTTTGGC
>NW_018482139.1:0-1680 GCF_002113885.1 Mizuhopecten yessoensis | reverse complement strand
CTGCTCCCAAGATAAGATAACTCTGCAATACGCAAAGACGCAATAGCTGGTGATTCAGTAGTCTGGAGTGGTAGCATGATTTTACTTCACACACCATACTTTACCAGACGAAAATTTTCAATAAAAGTTGATATAAAAATTCATTTGAAGAGATGATGTACAAAAATCTTTCAATGGCTTATTATTCCAAGATGCATGACATTTTATTTAACAAGTCAAAAAGATATACAATGATATATTTTACATTCAAATGTTTTATTTGTGACTAGTTTTTCCCCAAAATGAACAAAAAATTGCATTGCTTAACATTTTTGGATTCAGAATTACCAGCATTATGTATTTGAGTACCAGGCTGTAACACGATGCTGTAATTTTAATAAGTTGAGATCACCTATAATGGAAATACCCATTTCTGGATTTTAAACAACATCAGAAAACAATAACATGATCAAACAAGGATATAATTACTTAATAACTCATTCACCCCCGAAGACACATCTGAACCCTTCCAATTCAAAGGGTGGAATAGTTCATTATGAAGTGTCAGGGGGTGAATGAGTTAACACAGAAATATACACCAATACATAGTTTGAGATATTATATTAAAATCTGACAATATGTGGCAGGAAGATCTCGAGAAATGTTTATCACTTGTCTTGACTGGCAATACAGACGTGGGGCCAGTTTATTTATGCGGAACAACAGGTTTGTTTGTTTTTGAATGTACCATTTTCAGGTATAAACCCTGGCAGACCTGCTAACGTTTATGCAGGCCTTGCAAGTCTTTGTCGTTTTTTCCCAATGTGAAACAGAAACATCAACCCTTAAATTTATTTAAAGAAAAAGTGCTTGAAAAATACCAACCCTTTTTTTTTGGTGAAGATGGTTTCTCCCTAGATCTGGGACTAATGTGATCGACACAAAAAGTTTACAACAAGAACAAACTTTGATAAGAAATGTAAACACACAGCTTGTCACTATTCATGTGAAACAGCGAATGGATTTTATCCTATCTAATAGATGCCATGTTAAATGGGATTTTCAGTTAAATAGACATTTGTATCAAATATGAAAACAGTTCCCTCTCAGATTTGTAGCAAAACTTATACCTTAGCTCCAAACTTAAAGAGATAATAAATATATTCTACACACCTAGATGTGATTACATAGGGGTCAAGGTTCACCTTAGTATGGTATTCAAACTTTGCTTCGTTGCAGGATCTTGTACAACCTGTGAAATAAACACTGAATTGTTCTGTCATCATTTTTGATCAGTCTTTCTGATGTGTAACTGTCTGTGAATGAAAATGGATACGAAATTAAAAACGAAAGGAAATGAATTCATGACAGCATACTGACTATCAAAGACCAAATTTTTGATTTAATCTAATTTTAACAATAATGAAAAACTTATATTTTCCTAGAAAAGCATCAACCATGAATGAAATGACTTTGAATTACCGAGAATTTTATGTCCATATTTTAAAATAGGATAACAATTATCATCCCTTTCAATGAAAGGCATAAGGGAGAAAGGCAAGCTTATCATTGTAACTCAGTATAGACAGATTCGACTAATTCTTAATCTGATCACCAAGTACAGGTAAGTAATAACACACCAGGTGCTAGCTATTATTAAGCCAGACAGTATTTATTGACAAGTTGCAGCTATAAACAATG
>NW_018482138.1:0-1679 GCF_002113885.1 Mizuhopecten yessoensis | reverse complement strand
CCCCCACCCCCTCAACAACAAAAGAATATTCAAGTGTCAACAAAACCCTAAATCGAACTGAAAGTTTATAAAACAAGGGCAAAATCTTATCAAAAGAAAGATTCACATGGAGGCACTTGAAAAGTACGTGAAAAATAAGACCAGGTGTTCCGGAATGATAAGCGATGTACGTAACGGTAAAAATACATTTTCGTGGTGTTTATACTCTAATGGTTGGTACATTCACCCCGTGTATATAATACATATTCCAGTAGTATAAATATAATCCAATAGTGTACTTGTTTGAGTGATGTACATAAAATGATGTTAAAATTATGATTATTCTAATAATGTACGTATTCTACGTTAAAAGTCGCACATATGTTTAATTTGAATTGAGTTATATGTATTTATTACAATATGTTAATAGCGTTGAGATACTGGTAAATACTGCTTTGTTGACAGAGAAATCTTTCAAATTCTATCTATAAAATGTCTATAGTGAATGTCTCTCAAAGTATGATATCCTTCTGCTCAGGTCGATTAAATCCATGAAAGACTTCATCTAAAATGTTTGATGTTAGGACAGAAATTGCTTTCAGGATATTCAGTTTTACGGAAAGTTCATTAAACAAGTACAGGTATCTTCAAAGATTGATTGAGCTTTAATGTAATCATCCCGCACACAGAAATGCCACTTATGGTATCCATAGTTATAACCGTGTTAAGTATTGTTATTTTTTTGTTACAGAACATTGATTGTAATTTGTTTTTTATTTCAATATATCATTAAGTTATCTGCTGTGGTTTTTACACAGTGTCATTAATATCGTATTATTTTAGTACTTATCTTGTTGCTTATCAATATTTTTTATTATCACATTATTATGATAAAAAAATGTAATATTATGAAGTATTAGGCGTAAGGTTTATCACAATGTGATTACAGAAATTGTTTTGTAACAGATCACTTCGTTATTTTTATTCTCATATCATTACAGAAATCGTTTTGTCACATACTATGTATTTATTTGAAATCATATATCACTACAAAAAATGTTTTGTAATATATCAATTCGCCAATATATTCTAAAATTGTTGCAGAAGTTATTTTGAAATATACATTACCTTTAGGCTGTGTTTTTAAAATAAGTACAGGAAATGTTTCGTAATATGTTATGCTTCCGTTATAATTACCGTGATAATACAGAAATTAGTAATCATAATCCTACAATTACTGTAATAAATTATAAAAGAGATGCACACTTACCATGTTGTATGTTTGTGAGAGTTCTTATCCTACAGCTAACAGATCTCTGTCAGAAGCAGGTGAGACTCTACCTTATATAGGGACGTAGTGGTCAGTATGTTCTGTGGTCAGTAATGCATCATGGTTTAGTCACCTCCCTCAGTAGTTCCGGACAGGAAGCTCTAGCAAGCATGACTGGACGATAAAATTATCAATAAATACAATAAAACAATACCAATACAACAGAAGCCAAACAATGACGAATCACCTTGTTATACCTGTGTTTAATTACCTGTATATGTTCACCTGGTTTGTGAGTGCCAGGTGTACCATATAGGTACATGTGTACACCAGTGTGTTTATCTTTGTTTTATATGTGTTGTTTAGAACTTGTTATTGTTGTGTATACATGGGAATACTCTATACATTTATGCGACATTGCTAAGATAAT
>NW_018482137.1:0-1679 GCF_002113885.1 Mizuhopecten yessoensis | reverse complement strand
ATATCGTGATACGTATCGTATCGTGGCATAGGTGTATCGTTACAGTCCTAGTCCTCTGATGAAATTTTTAACAATTTCCTATACAGTTTTCATTGGAATTTGGTGAAATGCCACAATTATAATCACCACAAGTTAAAGTTGTCTTCCTGTGTTTATGTAATTTTCAAATTCAAATTTTCTTTTAGGGGTTGGGGGTGGGATGTTGTTTTTTTTACAAAATCCGCCCATGAATTTTTAAAATATACATGATGACCAGAATAATCCTGATAAAGCATTTTAAGTGACTCTTATAAAACTAGGTAACCATTGTCATCACTTGATATAACTGATATTAAATTTATTTCAGCAATGTTTAGAGGGTGAAAATGGGTGTGGGGAAAAGTAGTATTAGTTCCGTAATAACTTGTTTGTAGAAGGATGGTGTAAAATACTTGTTTCAGAGATGAATGGTCACAACATTCTTCTTCTGAAATTTGACACATAAAATAAGTGATGAAGTTCAGGGCTGCTCGGCTGCCTATCCCATAGAGATTTTCAGTCAAGGAGATTTCGGTGGACACTTCTGTAGGCCCTATGTCAACTCCTGGGTGATATCTAAGAGGTTATTGGCTTAGCTACCCATCAAATCTAAAATTGTGTAAACTTCTCAGATAACAAAGGGATTTTAAATTTTGACATTGTCACGAAATCTTGTCATCGAAACAGTGTATCGGTCATCTCCACAGGTGTCAACAAACATAACAGTCTCTTGACCTTTACAGAAACACTTGACCATAATGACCAATATTTACTGTACACATTCACCAACATTTATGAGCAGTTATTGTTAGTTTAATTGTTAAAATGAGCAAACATTTTGAACTTGAAGATTCATTGATGTTAAGACAACATGTACATGCATTAGTTTTCTTTTTGAGAACTCCTTCTTATGATTTGAATGTGATTGGATGTTGACAGTGATTTGATTCTGATCAGTTTATTTGTGTTTACCTCCCTGTGTCAGGCCGGTAAACTGGTTTACTAGTTACTCTATAACCGTATGTTGTAATGAAATATTCTAGTATCTATGGTTTATACTACAACTGGTACTTGTTATTGTTAGATAGCAACAAGTAAAGGGACAGGAAGTCCAAAGGTTGTTAAAACTTACAAACTAAAATACCATCCTTGGATGCAATATTGGGAACATCTGTGACCTTTGGAATATTGCTTTGTCTACAGTCATGACCTTTGAACTGGAGGTCATTGTAACCTATTGATGAGAATAGATTACAAAAAATATTTCAAATACCTTTGATATCTTAAACGCCAATAAGAAAGAGCTTCTTTCCATTATCAATATCTTGATTGAACAGTCTTTTGATGTAAATAGGGATGTGATGTTGGACCATGGTGGAATGGTCAAGTGGTCAACGTGTAATAAATAAGTATAACATTATTTGTTTGTGTGTGACTAATATTGGAATTATGAGGCCTTGATAATGTGATCATCAATATAATATAACATGACCTTGTTAGAGAAATTGTGTGATCTATGAAGTGTGATTGTGTAACCTTGGTAATATGATAGTGTGACCTTGTTAATGTGATTGTGACCTTGTTTATGTTATTGTGTGACCTTGTGTATGTGATTGTGTGACCTTGTTTATGTGATTGTGTGACCTTGTCAATGTGATTGT
>NW_018482136.1:0-1679 GCF_002113885.1 Mizuhopecten yessoensis | reverse complement strand
TTCTTGTAACTAATATTATAATTAAGTCCATCTGCTATGCAGTGTGATGATACCTTCACGAACAGTTCGGTATGCAATATATAAGTAGCTTTCATTTCCAGGTCAAAAGGTGTAAAACTGGATGATGATGTTTACCTTTATCTTCCCAGTACCAAATATTAATAACATTTATATTTGTTTAGGATTCCGTCGACCATATAGTAGATTAATTTCAAATATTCTAATTTCTTTTGACCTCTATGAAACTAGTTGAAACGCAATAATCATGTATTATATTAGCCAGTATGATAACCTCTATACACAAAATAATTCTCTTTTTAATAGGTTAATGGTACCAACAGCAAACTTATTGAATAATGTTGTCTCGAGAATATGGCAAACGTTATAAGGAAACATATCAATCGTTGTTGTGACGAAATACTATACCTGTGCTTTCACAGACGGTTGAATTATCGAAACCGCTCAGTTTGTACTTGTCTCCTGTAAGTCCCTGTGATTGTAGGTCCTCGCATGACATAGCCATTGTTGTGTTAGATACTATAACAAAGAGTTAAACAAAGAAATAATGTTAACCACATGTCGATCAGTGATGCTTTCATGTCTGTATCGCGATTTTTTTAATGAGGAAATATTTAATGGGATTTTCATATGAATACACGTTTAGGGAGTTATTGTTTAGAACCAGGGAGAATTTAAGCATGTAATATTCTAAAAGTTACATTAAAAAAGTAAAGAAAAAACATTGTTTAATGTTTACAAACATACAGTTACAGTGGGAGGCAACATCAGTTATCATCAGACTTTCATCATAGTACGGTTCTATAGGTATAGAGGGTATTTTAAAAATAAGGATTGAAATACAAATGTAGAAGTTGTTGTTAGCAAAAATCTAGCTTTACGATTAACGTTCAATGGTTTCCAAAACTCTTTAATACCCAGGGGCGTACGATTGAGTTTTGCACCAATTTGAAAACCATGAGGGTAGAATGTCCGGATCCTATACCCTGGGCATAAAAGAGCATTTTTCTCTCATTCTTATCACCAGCCTAAACTCGGAGACCACAAAAAGGCGTCGGAGATTCTGTATCAAAGTAGTGGAATGTTCCCGATTTTTTAAACAGCACATCATTGTTGTCCTTTTTTGACGTCATGCACGTGAAATGAGGTGCTAGATAGAAATGTCTAACATCTATTTATTTCATTGGACAGTTCTGTCAAATACGCTCAGAAATGAGAGAAATGAATATCTTCATCAATAGATTTTTAAATTACATTTGAGTACAAGAAGTTTTGTTTATTTCCTTTAAGGAATGATGTGCTGTATACACTAGTTGTGGTTGTCTGACGTTTAAATAGAAAATCCTCGGTTTCTTTTCTTCAGCAACATTATTAAAGGCTTTTACGTGTTTTATTAATAAACAGTCCTTACTAATAATGAGGTTTATAAAATCTTATGTCATTTCATGTAAGTTATACAATAATACCGAAAGTTACATAACAAAGTGATAGATTGGTGGATTTCTTCGTCCCCGAGGTTTGCCGTAATATTGACGGCTACTATTATCTCTTTTGAATAATGACAGTGTTCTTCATATACACACAACATGATATAAAATCAACCAGCTCTCCTATAATATACATGATGAATTTTAAATAATCTTTCATCAGTGAACTCTTTC
>NW_018482135.1:0-1679 GCF_002113885.1 Mizuhopecten yessoensis | reverse complement strand
TTTTTTTTTTTATAGTAGAAATGTCATCTTTACCTAGAAGAGCTACAGCGGTGTCACTCGGTACAAAAAAAGACAATAGAAGAATGGGACCCGTGTTAGCCAGTTAAACTGACAGCCGGTACATTTAGAATCTGTCTATTGGCTTTGGATTATTATGTCCGATGTCACAAATAGACGAGACTTTCTATCATTTGTTGACATGGAAGTACATATCCTCCCTGATACCTCTTTCATTGTAATAACAAATTGTACCTTCGAGTTCTGAATTTGTTCTGTATTAATATTCATCACATCACTTCCTTCTATGGTAGTCAAAGGAGCTCGGTTAAACTCAAAGGTTAATTAGGGCTATTTTTGTACAATATTATAAACACAATTTATTTCATACTAATTTAATATGCGCTGATAATAACAATTCTGTTAAGGTGACATTAAAACATTTATTTCTCCTTTCACTAATAAGATAATACAAAAATCTATTAAATATCATGATATATATTTTTAATATTGAATTACTCCCTGAATTATTAATTAGTTACACGATGAAATTTCACTGCGTTCATATGTGTTCGTTCCATATTAAATGGATTTATCATTTTGGTAAAATTATTAATTTTACAATACCGTTTACAACATTGAAATTGTGTAAACACAGCAGATAACATATTATCTACCAAGAGAGTCTGGCATACGTCCATTTAATATTGATCATTAGATACGGCATCATAAACTAAACCAGAGACGTATATATATCTATATCGGTCTATGACTTTAATATACCTGTTTAGCAAGAATTCGATATTTTATGATAACTGATGAGATTTAATAGTCAAAATTTTTGCCATGGATACATGTCAGAAACTCAACAAACTTATTTTTATTTTATTTTTAAAATTGTGATGACTTTTTGATGATATAATAGGTACGAGTATTTGTTATACGCGAGAAAACGGTGCATTGATATGATGCTTTTTAATAAACGTCTTATAAAGTCGCGAGGATGTGAAGATTAATACGAATAAAGAGTATGATTAAAAGGACGGATTTTCAATTTCTGATAACAGTAGTTAGTATGTTTTATTTACTTGAATTCTCTAAAAATGTGCGGAACACTACATATAATTATATTATTGCTATTTTTATACGTATGTTTGTATAATTATAACAGAAGTATTAAACATTTCCTTTTTAATTGTTCTTGTGCAATCATTTCACTTTAATACGATTTTTTATGTGCAAAATAGGGTTTTATGATTAATGATCTCTAAATAAATATCTACATTTGAAAAGATACTGGATAAAATCAATATAGAATTACTATCAGATATAAACTATACTTTAAAGTTTAGTGGTTATTGCCATCAAATCGTTTTCTCGTTTCCTTTATTTTCTCTGTAAACATGTTGTTCAGATACATATCGCAACCATAATGTTTCAATCTTGTTTGCACTAGACGTAATAACCAGATATCTAAGTACTGTACAATCCTTCACCTCTGAACTTTCACATAACATGTTCCTTTGAAATATATCCAGGTGAGCGAGATGACAAAAGTACTTGACCGCTACCCCTCGAACGAAATGATCTCTATTCGTAGTGTTCGATTGTTTGTAGCATCAACTCTTCAGACAAGTCTCGATGCTTAACAGTCGTTATGTCATTTTGTTTGATTGGTAACG
>NW_018482134.1:0-1679 GCF_002113885.1 Mizuhopecten yessoensis | reverse complement strand
TTGATGGAAATCAGAGGAAAAACTATTTCTTATTCCTCATATAGGGAAACAAAGCAAAATGATAGAGAGGATATTCTTAAGAAGTATCATATGTTAACCTAACATCATGATATGTTAACCTAACATCATGATATGTTAACCTAACACCATGATATGTTAACCTAACATCATGGTATGTCAGCTCAACATAAAGACATGTCAACCAAACATCATGACATGTCAACCGAACATTATAACATGTCCACCCAACATAATGACATACTAACCGCATGTCGTGACAAGTCAACCCAACATAATGCCATGTCAACCAAATATAATGATATGTTAACCCAACATAATACAGACAATGAAATGTTGACAGTCGTGGCGTTCCATATCTCTTGACGTCTTTAAATACTAAACATATAGCGTGTGTTAACTGTCTCTTGTTCCATTATTATATTTGTTTCTCGGTATATGGTATCTACGCAGCATATTTTCCTGGTCCTAAAACCACAAACCCATGTGAGACTTGAATGTCTACTGTATAGAAAACCTGTTCCTGGTATGTGATAAACAGAAATAGGTAAAGGTTGTACGTGTGTATGTATAGAACCTGTATGAAACCCGTTTTCAAAACATCAACAAAATGTATCACAGATTGTAGGGTATCCGTATACAAGGTCATCATGTAGACCACAATTACCGGTGTATACGATACATAAAGGGGCTCAGATCCATTTCAGGTTCAACATTTAGGCTTAAACTACCTCTGTATCAAATAGTAGTGCCTTAGCTTTATACGTGTAGAATCATTGGATTGTCGGTCTACAAGGGCATCGTCTTGACCACACTAGCCGGTGTATACAATACACACTGGGGATCTGATAGAAGAGTATCCGTCTTCAGGGTCATGGTGTAGACCAAAACAGTATACTTATGTTTTAGAAACACAAGGGGGCTCTGATTGAAGAATAACCCGTCTAATGTAGACCACAATAACATAATTACTGTATGTATAAAATACAAAAGGGGGCTCTGATCGTTGAAAATTCCTCTACAATGTAAACATATATTTTGAAGTGTGTAAAATAGCATTATGAAGTTCTGAGTGTATATAATTCGTCCACGAAGTCAAGATCTAGATTTAGGGAATATGATAATAAAATTGATGTCTTCTATTCTATGGCAATCGAATAATTGTTCTCTACGACATCAACCACAAATCATTGGCATATACGAGGCGTTCGAAATTTGATAGTGTGGATACGATCCCCATGTGACTTAAATATTATCTATATGAAATACATTAGTGAACGCTGTTTGTAGAAAATGCGTCTACAAGGTAACCATAAAGACTTGTTGCTTTATGTATATCATGACATTGTGACATTCCTGCGTTTTGAGAATTCTTCCATGAGATAAAAGGGATAACTGGAGAGATGTGTGTAAATTACCAATTTACATTGTCCATCCCTTAGATAAAGCTACCAACCTAACATATTGCCATACTTTAATATGATCATACTTTTGTTTCAGCTTAAACACGATTGCGTGAAAACTAGTTTATAAGTTTAATTAATACTATTTATTTATTATCATTAAAAGAGGATATGGCAGTTTTCTTTTAAAATAGAGTAATTGTGACATGAAACAGACATATTGCATGAACATAGCGTAATGCTGCATGGATTCGTTGT
>NW_018482133.1:0-1678 GCF_002113885.1 Mizuhopecten yessoensis | reverse complement strand
AAAAAAAAAAAAATCTTTTCTTTTAAGTGAATATTTTAAATCCTAATCAATGCTTTTAATATCTAAGTTTAGTGAAGAATTTATACTGATGTGTCTCATTAACATCTGTCTGGCTGATAACCGGACTCTGATATGGATACATTTAATTTATATACAAATATTTGCAAGTAGTTAAGACGGAATGTGCGTTGGTTGACTTGGTGACACGACCAGAGACAATGCCCTCACCACAAGTTTTATATCTAACTAACACTGGCCAATATCTGGGAGATGGCATTTACCAATGGACTAGTCTTGTAGAGCGTGCATGTGTTACACTGGTGTACATAAGTACACAGTACATCCAGGTATACCTGGTCTATAAATAAATAACTTATCTTGTAGATACTGTGTACAGGTAGAGTGACATACAGGTAACACCAGTAAGGCACCGAAGAGGAGGTCAATCAGGGTTATACACTACCTATATAGAGGGTGATCGATCACCTGCTATTTGGTGGGAGAGGCTTTGTAATACCTGTGTCCCACTGATCAGGTGATTAGACAGGCAAAGCCACAAAACACCTATTACATGACTGACTGGAAATAGTATACAGCTAATGCCTACCAATCAAAACTAACCCCAGTCACAGATCTTGTAAACGGTAACAGTAAATATACACATGTTTACAGTTAGCCCTGATTAACTTAATCTAGACTACCAGGTCAACAGCGTGAAGTGTCTATCCTTTTCTGAGTATGTTATGTATCAAATATATATCAGAGATATAACACATTCAAAATGCATTCTTCATAATATACAACGACAAACATTAATTTTTGATTTAAGTAGTCATAAGTAATGAACCATGGTAACACTAATGGCTGTAAATTTTTGAACTTGATTTCTGTCATAAAAATAACCTGTTCTAATTCTCACCCAAGGATATGGCCATGAAACCATCGATTCACAAAAAATCTTTGTAAAAATTCTTAATTTGGCCTTGAAACTTTCCAAGTATTTTGAAACTGAAAGGACAGAAATGTCGTTACAGATCTTTGTAAGAAAAATAAAGCTTGCAGAACTTTTGAGAAAAATTAATAAAAATGAAATAAACAAAATATAATCAACAACAAGTTTTCAGTGTAAAAATTAAGCGGGGAGGTAACTGTACATACGAGAAACCACAGTGCAGTGGCACAGGGATCCTTAATAGATTTGTCAGCATAAAACATTTAAGTTGCCTAGATGTATTGAAAAAGATAGCAAATATAATGTTAAAGTTAATAAATTATTCAATAAATTACCAAATATTGAAAATTACATTCCTCTTGAATATAGCTTTTAACTCAGTGAGACTTGGGGAGCAGCTATTAATCTGCCACTCGGTAGCATTTGGGGGGCAGCTATTTTATTAGTAAATCAGTGAGACTTGGGGAGCAGCTCTTTATTTAGTTATATTTTAACTCAGTGATACTTGGGGAGCAGCTCTTTATTTAGTTATATTTTAACTCAGTGAGACTTGGGGAGCAGCTATTTATCTAGTTAACATAGTGAGACTTAGAGCTATTTTACTAGCAACTCAGTGAGACTTGGGGAGCAGCTATTTATCTAGTAACTCATTGAGAATTGGGAAACAGCTATTTTACTAGAAACTCAGTGAGAATTGGGGAGCAGCTATTTTACTAGTAACTCAGT
>NW_018482132.1:0-1676 GCF_002113885.1 Mizuhopecten yessoensis | reverse complement strand
CAGAAGAAGTTGTTTAAAGTAAAAAGTTGACGCCGGACGGACGCACGACAGACGGACGACAGACGGACGCCCTTCGGGCCAAGTGAGCTAAATATACGACGATAAAGATTTGATTTGTCGACGGTTTCTGCAGAGTAATTGGTTTATTGGGCTTAGCATCATATCAACAGTTAATGTCATTGGTCTGCCTTCGTGTGTAAAATGTACGCGTGTAAGCTGGAGGCAATATACTCGTGTATTTTCCTCCCTGCAACACCGCAGATCTGGTGCCGACTTAAGAGTGCCACCTCACTGAAATGTGATGCCAAAGGCACCCAGTACAACACTCCACTGGTTACATGTCCACAAGTCCCAAATTTAAAGACGTTGGTTTGTCTTGGCCATGGACAGAACCCAAAACCTTCCCTGCTTGGGTAAACGTTCAACACCAAGGCTAAAAGCGAGGTATTCCCAAGTGAAGCCACTGCATACTATCATTAAACACGCATGTGAAAAATGGCACATTTCAATTTAAAATGCTACTTTGATAGGTAACCTTAGCTTAAAATGATGAAATAATCTGAATACGTTCCATAAGTTAATAACAATTTTAATATTTAATTGAAAACAAGAAAGAATTCAAGTGGCGTGAAAAATTAATAAACGTGAGACTGTTTCACTTGATCCCGACTGTTTAAATTGTGTTTAGGAGGCACATTGTGCATATAGTGTTAAAGACGCCTTCCAACTCTGACTAGAGGAATTATCATTTAGCGTAATGATAGTATGCTGATTCATTTAATTACTTCTTTCCTATTACAGGTTGGTCTGGTGAGCCTCTTCGTTCCTGGTGGTTGAGAACACTGGGCGGGGAGTTGACCATTATACATATATCGATACAGTCATTGGTGGTGAGCAATTACAGAACGTCGGGAGTAATGTAGAACGGGGCATTTTTACGTAGTGTTTATCATCTAAATTCCACGTAGTGTTTATCATCTTACTCCTAGTAATGTCGGACGGGGCATTTTTACGTAGTGTTTATCATCTAAATTCTTAGTAATGTAGGACGGGGCCTTTGCACGTAGTGTTTATCATCTAGCCCCCTAATGGTACGCTACACATCAGGATAGGTCCAATCACATCCTGATGTGTAGAGATTAATATTAGACGTTTTAAGGGTTGATATAAAACACTCAGTAAACCTGCCAACCCGGGTGATAGTAAGTGCACCTTCTAGATCATTTACTTGGTCACAATCATAGACATGTCTTACCAAATACTTACGTCCGAAAATTGTTATTGTTTCTCTTTTTAGGATTAACTAGGTCGCTGGCAAGATCACTGCCCTTTTCTCTGTTTTGCCTTTAGAACGCAACGCGCACACGTTTTGATAGATGTCATATTTATATTTATTTATAAATACCGAGCGAGAATACAAATTTCCAATCGTATGGGCTGTGTTGTATTGAGCAATAGTTCAATATGGAGGGCTTTCAGTATCTATTAATAGATTAACCTCACGACCTGCCTTCATGTGTATATTACGAGATGTATTGTTATTTTGAGTCAGCACAGATAATACGTATTGTTTTCCACGTTCAGCCATTATCTATCATCTTCTGTCCAATAGATAGACAGGGGAAACATAATATAAATTTCTACTATTCTTGTTTTCAGAGACGTATATATTACAA
>NW_018482131.1:0-1676 GCF_002113885.1 Mizuhopecten yessoensis | reverse complement strand
AAAAAAAAAAAAAAAAAAAAAAAAAAAAAAAAAAAAAATTGTATCATGTAGTTCTATTTATTTGAATTATATTATAGTGTCAGAATTACTGGTAAACAGACTTGTGTCATTGTTCTTTCTTATCCGTTCCGTATATGTCTGTCAGTGTTTACAAAAGACGAGAAGTTTTTCTTCAATACTTTTTTTGAGGGGCGTTAAAGATGAAATATTCTATAAACGATTCTCTTCCACTGTTTCCGTAATGTTACAAAAATCCTAAAGAAAAAATATTTGTGATGCTGACAATTACCTGAGAATTGAACTGACCCACACTCGTTATATAATCCGTCTTTGTCTCCCGGCAGTGTTCTGTATCACGCGTTCCAGTTACGTCCCTTTGAAGGCAGTCTCAGTACCATACTAAATATTCGTAAGGATAAATTAACGTTGATATACCTATATAAGCTTAAAATATTCCTATTTCTGAAGATATCATATAAGGACCTTTACATACAAGAACTAGTATTTTCTATAAGCAGAATTTTTAAACGTTATATTTTTAAATTAAGAACTTGATTTTTTTTTTTTTTTTCCAGAAAAAATCATTTTAAAATGACTTAAGATAAATGTTATGATCACGGGCAGCAATACGTTATACACTTGACTGAAGAGAAGTTACTCTGTCGCATTTAAAATATTTAACACGCTTATACAATATGTACTCGTAGTTCTTCCTCAAAGTAGTAATTATATCCGTGTAAATGTTAACAAGAGAACATCTACCCATTTTTATACACGGGCATAACTTAAAAAACCCACAAAAAACACTGCACACTAGAATATAACTATTGAACGTATACAGCACTCGTTGTAAATAACGTGATTGTAATGGTGACAACATATATATCGAAACCTATCATTGTCTCTCTAGTCATTGTTATAACGCAAGAAACAAGAGGCGCAGTGGATATTGTACTCGCTTTTCATCACGGCGGTCAGGGTTCGAGTCCCCGATCGGACGTAAGAAGGTACATTTGTATAAAAGGTCACCTTCCAAATCATGCGAGATTTCTCCGGAAACACAGTTTTCCTCCTACAATAAGACCTCCAGCAAGCTTACATCCGGGCCAACATAAATATTGTAAGATAGATACAGTTTATATAAATGCAATATTGGAAATATTAAATTAGAAATGAAAATGATAACTCAGACATAAGGAACACTAGACTGGACCTCTTGTTGTGATACTGTAAGGTCGTGAAATAAGCCCGCCTAATTAATTGAGTGTACCAGACCAGCTATGTACGTCCATACATGAGTAAGATATATTGATAGTTTTTTTCCCGGTTACAGCGGCAACAGAGTACTGGTGTGCGTGTGTGTATGTCTGGGACGACTAGTCTGTTTATTGCGGTGCCGCTAGGTTAATCTTCGTGTGTTTTGAAGCAGTATTCCGCATTTTAGTGCTCCCCACTATTTTCTTGCATTGTTCTGTTCCGCCTTCTTCATGTCCCTGTGTTTTTTAGCAGTATTCCGCATTTTAGTGCTTCCCAAGATTTTCTTGCGTTGTTGTTCCTCCATCTTCAGTTTCCTGTGTTTTTTGTAGCAGTTTTCTGCATTTTAGAGCCCTCAAATTTTTTTCTGCGTTGTTGTTCCACTTTGTTAAATCACCCAGTGTTTTTGAAGCAGTGTACAT
>NW_018482130.1:0-1674 GCF_002113885.1 Mizuhopecten yessoensis | reverse complement strand
TACTTAAAACAGACAGGCCTGTCCATAAAGATCACTGAAAGTAAAAGATCCTCTTAAACAGAAAGGCCTGTCCATAAAGTTCTCTGAGAGTAAAAATTACAACTCTACTCCACTTTTCATTCAAATATGTTTAAACTTTGGAGTGTTTTTCTTCCATGACAAACAAAAATGATCTTTTTATAGCTTTTGGAGAATTGTACATCTCTCTTTCGTTGCCATTTCCTGCATAGTAGCATAGGTTAACTATAGTTTTGTCAGTATATATGTCCCCAGATCGGCCAATGTAGGTTTTGTTTTATTCCTTAAATTTCTAACAACTACAATTCTGTAAAATGTATAACAAGATGTGATGACTTGCAATACCGCTTTACAAAAATACTTTAAACAAGTGATATTAATACATTTAAACTTATGTTAACATTGTATGACCGGTAAACCTACTGGCATATCCGACTCAGCCAACTATTACTATTATCGTTATGGACATGGCCGTCATAGTGTAATGAACGGAAATAAAAGACATAACAGTCAGGTATAATCAACCGGACTGGACAATTATCTCATAGTAGTCTTTGTTGTTCAAACTTTGCTACAGGCAATGCAAAAATATTGATAACATTACTATTTTGGAAGACAGGTTGAGAAGTAATAAAATTCCCTTATATAGATTATTTTACAACAGTTGTGGTATATAATATAGGACAAAACAATGAACAATGCGTCTTTTTACCTATTTTTGTATTGTTAATAAATATTTAGATAGTTTACATGGCTTAATTGGTTGACAGCTACAGCCACCCACCCCCGCAATGTCTTTGTGTACAATCAAAACACATTTAAGGGCGTTTTATATATGCATCGATCTATCTAACAAATATACAATTTAGGTTATTCATTCAATATGCAATGCGCACCTCTCAAATTGATAAAGATTGAAAAGGATAGTCATTCTATCAGGGTGCTTTTTATTTCTACAGCATGGGTATCTATATACCACAACGCATGGCTATCTCGACAATTGTCCCAACATTTAATTAAATGAGTTGAAAAGCAATACATAATTGCCTCTTTATTCTTGTTATAATGTTTACTCGTTCTATATATTTCAAAAAGATAGAAAATCAGAAAATATACACGTTTTCTACGGCGATAATAAAAAAAATTGATGCATGTGGCTGTATGTCTAACGTTACTAGTATGAACTTCTCTCTGCAACCCCCGGCATCACTCGACCCAACACCCGTCGTTTGTTTTGACGCCTATTACTGGTTAACAATATGATTGTAACTGATATGCACGTCAATTTTTAGATCGATATAACAAAGGTTGTTATACAATAATAAATCAAAACACAACCGTTCACAGCGGGTAGACGTCGCGTCCGACTTACATAACGAGGAGTAGCACCTTCACTTTCATCTTCTCCGCTATATTTATGTAGTTACGAATAAAGTATTGCGGTATCATTTGACAACTACACACCAATGTATATACAGGTACATTCCTACTGAATTCATCCATGTCTTATCTGTTCCTTTTGTCTTTTTATATCACGATTAAGTAAAACTTTCGTCCGGATGTATTGACGCGTTGGAACATTTTGTCCTTGTGTATTGAGGTTTCGGTGAGTGTTGTCCTTGTGTGTTGAGGTTTCGGTGATTGTTGTCCTTGTGT
>NW_018482129.1:0-1674 GCF_002113885.1 Mizuhopecten yessoensis | reverse complement strand
GATATACAATACATGCATTTAGATGCTTTTAAAATATTGGAAACATAAGATGTGACTTGAATTTTTCCAGGCTCATGGTGTGAAGGGTGTGCTGAGTATGATAGCCAATTCTAAAGAGGATCAGCTCATTTCTGCAGGAAAGGGTAAGTCTTTTACCAACTCCAAAAAAGATCAGCGCATTTCTGCAGGAAAGGGTAAGTCTTTCACCAACTCAAAAGAGGATCAGCTCATTTCTGCAGGAAAGGGTAAGTCTTTCATAAAAACTATATCTCAAAGATGTTTAAGTTAACCTGATGAAATGTTATTGTATTTATCAAGCAATAAGCTCATGCCAGGTAAATTAAAACCCTCATCAGGAAAATGAGCATGAAGCAATGGTGTATCAGCCTTATCACATTCACTGTTGTCTTACAGTTCTATGTCAGTTTAACAAAATATCTATTTCCCTTGAACAATCATATTTCACAAGGGTTTTGATCTTGTGAAATATGATTAATCTCAGGGAAACAAAGAAGCGTGTTCCACTATCTACCACAAGGGAAATGAAAGTACAGAGACAGGTATTTATACATACAGATTTTACAAATGACAATGTTTCGTTCCAGATAACATCATCAAGGTTTGGCGTCTATACCCGTACGCCCAGGAGGCTCTGGCGCCTCTCCTCCTGTTCTATTGTAAATACACACCCATTCACATGACGATGCTGAAGACGAATCTGTGCGTGGCCTTTCAGGATCACTCGACGGCCACATACAGTATTGTTATATACAATCTCAAAGACAGAAGTAAGTACATGTATTATTAAAAAAAAATGTTACTAGATTATATAGCTGATGTTTTGATGTTAATAGAAATTTGGTGTAGCTTGGTTTATAGTAGAAAAAACATTCTCAAGTTTCTTTTGTTATTCGATTGCATGGATATGAGTATTACGATGCTTAAAGACAACCTGTGTTGTATAGCTGTCAAACATTAGTGTCTATAGTATCAAACTGGTTTATAGAGAAAATGTCTTTTTAGAACCTCTTCAAAATGTTTGTTTTCTCTTAAGCATTTTTTCACTAAGAATGGACTGACAAGCTTTGCTGAATAGTTAGATTCCATTTTAATGGGAATAGTTTGGTTTAATTTGGAATTTAGAAGAAATGATGCAAAGCATCTTTTTATATAAATTCTTATAGAAATACCCAATTTAAAAAGTTAGAAACAGAAAACAAATCATCATGTCATTCACAATTCCAAATCCCCGATTTTTTTAGCTGTCGTTTCTAAAAAAAAAAATTAATTTTAAGCACACCTAGGGACCAGTTTCATATATTTTTCAAACTTGCATTATATGCTTATAAATTTGAACATACAGTTTTGTATCATTAAATTTCACTGACCATGATCTGAAAAATGACCTACCCTGGCATAGGTGCAAAAGTTTTAGGAGCTGATTTTCAAAAATTTCATTCTTGATGCAATGGTGAGGCAGAAATAATGAAATTCTATCTTCAGAATGTTGTGAATAATGTCTTTTTTTTAGATCCCAGTACTCAAACAACAAAACTTGTTCACTCTAGTAAGTGACATCCATCCAATAAAGAGACGCACTGTGTTCTACACATCAGATTTTGTGTTTGACACTTCACTGTATTTGTAAAAGAGTTACTTCCCCTGTGGTGTAAT
>NW_018482128.1:0-1674 GCF_002113885.1 Mizuhopecten yessoensis | reverse complement strand
TATTCCAGTGTCAACTTATCAAATTTGTCATCAAGTGATTTTGATTGTCTTCCTAAATATAATGTAAAACAATACAGTGAAAGCTTGTGATACAGATCATGTTCACTGATTACTATCACGAATATGGTAGATTTGTAAGATTATTACGAGGAGATTCAGATATCAAATAACAATGATTATAGGTATTGATGAAGTGTCAAAATCAGATCCTTCCAACCTATTGATATCGATGTGAGATTATATTTGATAACATCATAGTTAAGATTTTGTGAGAGAAGAGACAGTATTTGATACTGATGAAAGGGGATTTCATATTGACAAGTGGTGATATGAGACACTACCAGATCACCTATAATATATTTATACAAAATCTCTTGATTGTAAAAATTCTGCTATCCGCTTCTATATTACCGGTATAATGGAGCCGAAAGTTCACTTGATCCAAAAAAGTGTTATTGTCAAAATGATAATTGTCGAAAAGCTATATCAGATTGATCATCTAATGACAGTTTTCGATCGTTATAAACAAATGATTTGAAATTGATATCAGGGTTTAAACAAGATTGATTTAGTCTCAGTATTACTATTTGTCATGAAAGCAAACAACAATGGGTAGGAACCAATGATAATAAAAGATGAGCATTATATTGAAACCTGAGTTACACAGGAAATGGAGGTCATTCAGTTTATGACGTTTCGTATCTGATATCTGTAGAAGAATTGTAAGGTAGATTGTATTTACCCCAGGTAATCATTAAGTGTTAACGAGGTAGGGATTAATGAGGCGTGTGTCAGTGTAATACCTACATAAGAACACAGGAAATTGACTGGTCCTTATATTCTCAGTATACATAGGAAGTCAATTAAAACAATGAAAGGGTATTAAAGTTGTATTCTGAGGTAGGTACACTGTACATAGAGGTTCCCCGGCAAGTGATGCTTGGTTATCGGGTTTATCTAACCAAAGTTAGTTCATTTTGAAACTGTATAAAGACTCGAGGTTTACCGAGTGTCTTTTACATCTTGAAGGAGAGTTAAACACGACCATCGACCATCACCAGTTTGGGGACCTTTTCTTTCCACAGGGTCCAGATATTACTATTATTTCCTGTTACAATCGGGGGAAACAATGGCAATGAGCTAAGAAGTCACAATGGATGATGACGTCGCATGTTACTGGACATCATAATTGGAACATCGACCTTGGTGGATGAAATGTAATTCCTTGCATGTGTTTAAGAACACAATTTTGACCTTGGTTGGCCTTAGTATGGCCGTATAACTATCTTTCAATATTTTTTAGAGTTTTTTTTAACGATGGCAATTGTTGGAACCTCATTCTGACACTGTAAGAATATATAGCGAAGCATAGAAAGGACACATATATTTCATGGCTATGGTTAGATCGTAATGATCAAGAAAACCCCTTTCTAGATGTAAATATTCAGGAAATGGATTTCGTGAAATTTAAACAGAGAATTGGTTATTGTTGTAACATTTTGGAACCTATTGGTGTCTACAAAAAGAAGGTGACACTCTTGCTGCAGAAGTGATATTTTTAATATGGAATACTCTTTGTCTATAGTCAATACTGTATTAAGTCATTCACCCCTACATATTTAAACTGGGCTTGCAAAGTCATTGATTTGGTAAGGTTCAAATGTGACTTTAGGG
>NW_018482127.1:0-1673 GCF_002113885.1 Mizuhopecten yessoensis | reverse complement strand
AGTAGCATTTTAAAGGAAAAAGTTGACGGACGCCGGACGACGGACCAGGTGAGCTAATAAAAATCAACACAGTAAGCTTATTTTGACCATTTTTTTTATTCAACTGATTCTCTACAGTTACTTAGGAAGCCAAAACAACATCACTGTAAATATCACATATTAAATGAAACAAGGCCATAAATACAACACAAGTACCACCATAACAGAAACACAAGATAAAGTATCAACAGAATCTACCGTAACAGTGAAATCAACAAGATACCAGTATAATACATTTCTCTAATGTAATTAGACAACACTGCTAATAATAACAAATACAAGTGAACATTTATGATTAGTCCTCTTGATTTCGGTCTGAAAAATGTTCTTTTCCAGTTTGTATTCTAATGCCATGACTTTGTTCTGATCTTAATGCATGTAGTTTTTGTCGGGCAGTGATAAATGTATCTTGGTGATGAACAAAAACTATGATGTAACGTACAGGGGAATTGTTGATATAGAAACTGATCTTTTGTTGAACTAGTTATCAGACAGATTGTTCTGGAATTAAACATTGATGTGCTCATCCATCAGATAAAGTCAGAATTTTTGTTGTAAAACGAAGTGTCTACACTAATACAGTTACACTGTACACATTAACTTAACAAGTATTTATTGCCTTCAGACAAACATAAGTTGCATTTATAATGATAAACACCATTGCCATGTTGAATTTTGATCTCTCGGCATTGTTTATTTTTATTTTGCCAAGAATTCCCTCTTAATTATACTAGATATTATACTAGATGTTCAAATACCAATGCTCTTATTTTTTTTATTTTTTTTTTATTTTTTTAAATAACAGTTAATAAGTCAATTTTTTGCATCATATGTAATGGGTGCTAAGATGAAATATGAAGATCTTGACAGTTAATGCACCATGGCAAAGGTGATTTAGACAGAGTGATCTCTGAATGTTTTAAATTGAAAGGTAAAAACTAGTAACACAATATGTCTGTCTTTTCATGATTTAATACAAGTTAGCTCTAGAACATAATCGCTCAAATGAACTACTGTTATGTTATGGTGGAAATTCTTTCATCCGTACTCCAGCAGATGTGCCGGGTTTTGGAAGCAGAGCTTTCAGAACTTATTTTCCCACATAACAAAACACATATTATACTGACTCAAACATGTCTCTTGCCCTTTCTTTGTAGAAGTTTAGGATTATGAGTTTTAAGGTTCATGATCAGTGCAATGTACCCAACATGAACATACTGTATTGCTAAGAGAGACATTGAAGTGCGAATAGTACATAATGCTAAGAAGAAACTAATAAAACTAACCCAGTTTTACAGAATAGTACATGTACTACAATTTCCAGTTGATTATATTTTGGCCTGGCATCATTACTAATAAGTGTTTTTCAATCGGTCCCAACCTCCATACTTGATATATTGCATTCCCCACATATACCGTATATCTACAGATTAATGTCATGATTCTACACATACAGACATTACCTTAGTCATTACAATAAACACAATGAAATACAAAAAGGTTAACAAATAGTTTAACATTGATTAGGATCTCCAGTGGTGACCGACAACAAAATACTATATTGCTCTCTTATTACACATCATCTTTCAAAAAAGGTTGGGTCATTTTCAGAGATTAATAGAATCTCTCACCCC
>NW_018482126.1:0-1673 GCF_002113885.1 Mizuhopecten yessoensis | reverse complement strand
TATATATATATATATATATATATATACCGGCTAGAAATTATTGATCAGGGTTACTTCCCTTTCCCCAATCTAGTAATGACACTAGAAAGCATTCGTTATCACGATCCAAACGGTTAGACCAGTTGTTTGCTAATGAAATAAAGTCGGACCTAGTAATCTGATGCTGCTTTTTAGGCGGGCCATGACACAGCTTTGCAAGGCCTGCATAAACATTGGCAGGTCCGCCAGGATTTTTACTCCGAAAAAGTTTACATTTGAAAACAGACAAACTGGTTGAACCGGATATGCAAAAGGGTCTTAGGCACCTGAGTTTAGGGTGTGACACGGACAATATCAATAATAGGAAGTATTTTTGCCTGTGAACTCTTTCTTCTGTGTAAAACATTAAGTTAAGTATTTCAAATATACAATACCATGAGATACTTACTGAACATTTAATAATGTAAACCTTTCTCAAATATACCTCAAATAAGCTTATTTAAGTTTCCTATATAAGTGACCTTGACCTACGTTTAGGTCAACTTGAAAGTCAACTTTGAACAATGGCTGGGGTCAAAGGTTACCATCATGCATGGGCTTTTATGGGTTAAATGCTTTAAGAAGCTCCTTTTTAAGTTTCATAAGATCCGGGCTCCTGATATTTTTCCAGTAGGCACATAGGATGGAGTGCTATAGAAAAATCTTCTTAAAAGAATTTGATCAAGATCAGAGGGGTCAAATATAAAACATTTCAAGCAACACTTTCTAAAGAACCGTAAGGCCAAGAACCATGTTACATGGGTATGATATGTAGACAAGTACATTAATTGTAGTTCAACATTTGTCTTTGTCTTTTGATAAGTTCTACGGAGCATCATCGACATCGTGGAGACTTGAGCAAAAACAAATTTAGAAATATTTGCAATACTACCTTCAATGAAAATATGTTGCCATGATTGTTTAGATATCCAGGTGGACAACGCATGCCCTGTGGACCTTATGCTGACTGAGGCTTGGAATAAATTATAAAACAAATGATGTAAACTAGTATCACAAGCATACAGGATAGACAGTTTTAGTCCTCCAGATGGTGGACTGATTGATTAGCCTTTCGTCCGTGATCTGTTATTTTTCTGCTTTCAACTACGCATACTTGTTAATACCTCACAAGTACTTGACGTTTTTAATGCAGTCTACATATTATTTTTGTATTACAACTTTACCACGTAATTTTTATTAATGACCGGGCGTCACTACCACACGTGTCTGTATAATTAATGGTGCATGCATTTTATCCATGGATCTTCCGGCGTTTTGTGCAAAATCGCATATTATCATTTATAATAACAACTAACATTTGGATGGAATTGTTTTTCTAGGTAAGTTTATCTTTAAATTTCAGTTCATAAAAAATAAATCTGTTGTATGACGCGTTTCGATTTTCTAAGAACTCTTTCTGTGCTGATCACGTAATCTTATTCCATGAATCTGTACATCATTTACGTAGGTGTGATAATGATACATGTCAAGCCTACTCCAGACTGACTCTGACCAGACCGCAAACAGACTTTAAACATGAACATGGACAAGTATTCCTGCTTGTTTCTGATCAGGTTTTTGCTGACATCTGCAGAAATCAATCACAGTGCTGATAGTAAGTTATAACAAGGATATATTGTTTGAACCGCTTTGAG
>NW_018482125.1:0-1672 GCF_002113885.1 Mizuhopecten yessoensis | reverse complement strand
TTTTAATTTTCAGGTGGCCGCCCTCTCGGTCACTACTGTCCAGTTAGTACATGTATTTTTTTAATTTTCAGGTGGCTGCCCTCTTGGTCACTACTGTCCAGTTGGTACAACTGAACCAATAGGCTGTGGTGCCGGTACATACGCCGACCTGACACACCAGGCCACCTGTAAATCTTGTGAGACTGGCTACTACTGTCCTGCTAACTCCACCACCTACACCAGCACACCTTGTCCCAAAGGTCAGTGTTCATGGGAGAATATACTAACTGCCAATTGTTGGGTTATCTGCCCAATGGGCTAATGAATTAATGCTGTAGCGCAGTATGTCTCCATCATCAACTTTTCCTTTAAAATGCTACTTGTGCAGAATGGCTAAGCAGAGTTTGATTAAATTTTATCTAGAGCATTGTGGGACCAAAACATGAATGCCCACTCTTAACCAAATAATGTGTACAGTAGCTGGACATGAAAATACAAAAACTCTCACGCTACCATGGTTGCCCTTGAGGTCTGCCAGCCCCTGGGGATTTATTCCTTTAATTGTATCTTGTAAACAGTTAAGACTACCACCAAATAACCATACAAGTGTAAGCTCAGCATGAAGAGACAAATACACCTGTGCTACCAGCATAAGCCTACTAGGGCTCTGACTGTTACCCCAGTGATTTAGTCCCAGGGTCATAGTTCATTGTCAATGTGTCTTAAAGCTCAGTGTCATGACCTAAAGTTTGGTGTTAATGTGACCCAACGTTCAATGTCAAAAGGAGTCGCAAATTACCAGCTAAAAGGTCGGTGAAAAATGTCCAAGTTGATCATATAACCTGGACTGTATTTGTGTTTCTCTGTGTCACAGGATCGTACTGCCCAGTGGGGACCGAGTTCTCCACCCAGTACTTGTGTCCGGCTGGTACCTACAACAACAGGACCCTCGGGGAGAGCGAGTTTGACTGTGTTTCCTGTACTGGTAAGTCGAACACCACAACATATTCAAGGTCACTCTCCATAGATTCATAGGTCAGGGATTTTTAAAGGTGTAAATAATATACCAAAACATATTCAAGGTCACTATTTGTATACTACAAAGCTTAAAGATGCATTTTTAAGAGGACTAGATTGAAATTCAAAACATCTTTACATTGAAGCCTTTGTAGCCATCAAGTGTGACTTTAAAAAAAGAATTGTTTGTTTCACTTTCAAAAGCAACTAATTCATTTTAGACATAATTTTGTTTGTCATGATTTTTCAGTTATTTCATATAAAGTATAACACAAGGATAAGGAATCACTTAATAATTTTACTAGTACTACAGACCTTGTGTATATAGAATGTTGATTGATTCTGTAAAAGATTTATTTTATAACTACTAGCTGGAAAGTACTGTGATGGCACCGGTCTATCCGAACCCTCCGGTGACTGTTCAGCCGGCTGGTACTGCTCCGGAGGGGCGTGGAGCTCCCAACCTTCCATGTGGGTTAGCTCCTCCGATGTGTACAACTTCAATCTCACCTGCCCAGTCTACACGCTCAACGACACCGGTGGCATCTGTACTCCAGGTAAAACACTAGACTACTGTGTACAACATTGTTAATCCGACTTGAAGTGACTTGAGATTAAGTAGAAATGAGTATTGCATCAGAATATACCCCTGTACTTACAATATTTCAAAACACTG
>NW_018482124.1:0-1672 GCF_002113885.1 Mizuhopecten yessoensis | reverse complement strand
CCACCTAGCTAGTGTCAGGTGAATTACGCCTCCAGTCGTAGTTCCCACTAGCTAGTGTCAGGTTAATCACACCTCTATGTGTTGTTCCACTAGGGTGAACTGTCCTTCAGATGTTAATTAAAGGTTGTGATAGAAAAGATATATAGAGCTCTAGCAAAGTCAGTGATTAGGTCCTTCAGGGAATAAAAGTTTTCAATCAGCACACTTTCAAAAATATAGAATTTTATGATTTAACATTAATGGCAGAATTCAAAATAGTCATCAGAGAAGACAAACATTTTATCAGACATTTTGATTTTCAAAACAAAAAATTCTTACTTGTAATGTTCAAAGAAAATTTGTAACATGTTAAAACAAGAATGACAAAGTCTTCTCCATTTACTTTTAGATAGTTTGTTTATAGTGCTGGTGCTGCTGCACTTAGTGAACACAGTTATTTTACAGGTAAATGACAGGTAGAAACGACACAGAGCAGGGTTAATCAGACCCCTGTACATAGGTAAAGGCTGCAGCCTGTATACAATACATGTGCTAGTTGTTTTGTTTGTTTTATTTTTCAAATGCATAATAGATACAGTTAGCTGGAAGCTTAACATGTCCGGGATAGAACCTGCTAGCATATTAAGGCTGAAAGAATGTGGAGAAATTGAGTTCAGAACAGTAAGCTTTTCCTGTAATTAACTCATTTACCCCCGTGGACAAATTTGAACTCTTCCAATTCAAAGGTTGGAATACCCAGGTAGTTCATTATGGAATTTCAGGGGTGAATGAGTTAAGACACTGAAAGCCTGTTTTGTGATATATGAAGATAACACCATGTTATTTTTTTGATTCTTTTCATCAAAATAAAGTTATGAATCATTTGCTGATTACTGTTAAGCTTTTGCTGAGTGTACTTGGCTTTGATGTTGGTACTATTCACCAGAATAGAGGTAACAGGGTCTAGTTCAACACAGTCGGGTTGTTTTAATGTTGGACGCAGATTTCAAAAGCCATACCTGAACAGAAAATATGCACATTTTTTTCCACGGCTTAAAATTCTTTGTAAAATGATTTTTTTTCTTTTTGTGTTGTAAATGGAAAATGTCAGGGGAGATAACTGCATTCCCGGTGATGTTCTGCTTTTATCTGTTGTCATGGAAACAGCACAGAGTTGATATATTATAATGCAACTTGATTGAATTGATATTACGTTAAAAGTAAGAAAAGAAGTGATTGATGTTGCTGGGGGTGGGAGAGTGTTGTATCTTTGCCCGGTAATAGAAATGTTAGAGAACTACATACATGGATACCCCTAAATGATATGTAAACGCCACTTTATGCAATATATGCTTGGGTTACATATACTTTGTGGCGAAATTGTTCAGAAAATAGTTCCTTCAATTATATGACATTTGTTGAACAGAATATATGTCATCTAAAAGTTTGAAAAACTCGGCCATGCTTGTTCATTAAATTTATTTTATGTTTTCTAATCTATGAATATTTCCTAAATATCTTAGGTAATATTCATAGATTAGGAAATATAAAATGTTTGGCAACACAATTTCTCACAAATTAAATGTCACTACAATAAAGAACAGTTTGACGTCATAATAACTTCTCTCTGAACTTGAAAACCCAGATAATGCTTTTTTTTGTTTGATGGGAGAAGGAATAATTTATGAAATAC
>NW_018482123.1:0-1671 GCF_002113885.1 Mizuhopecten yessoensis | reverse complement strand
GTGTGTGTGTGTGCTTCCGAGGCCTTGAGGACTAACTAGGGGTATCCGTCTGAGGTAACGTATATTTGTAATATAGTCCACATAAAATAAGCCTCATACGGGGTGTTACATTGGTGACTGAAGTAACGTACAGTTTATCTAGTACACGTGTGTTCGTTCTTGTGAACACTGTACATTCAAATGTATGTACGTGTATATGTAGTGCATGGAAGCTTTAAGGTGATGCTGACCGATAACACTAGCTGTAATAACAGCTCATGGCAGTTGATACAGATCGTCGACTAATCGTACGATTTGAATTTGTTAGTCCATGCGAAGAAAACAGTATTGTGTTCAAGAGGCTCTGGTACCCAGAGTGACTGACCCTATATGTAGGTGTTGTGTCACAGAGGAGTGTATCTACATGTAGGTCTCTAATGTTATTGCTAGAGTTAGTGTAACCAAGAGGTGTGTAACCTAGAGTTACTGACCCTGTATTTAGGTGTTGTGTCTTAGATTAGTGTACATATACCCCTGGAGGTAAACAGTCATAGCAGTATTAAACTGATTTCTAGGGTTATATGTGTAGGTATTTAATTTATTTTAGCTAGAGTTTATCACATGTCCCTTGACAGCTGCTGATTTATCTATTCCTGGAGTTACCAGGTTTGTTCCTGGTTCCTGTGACAGTGCCCTAGGTTAAATGGTCTGTAGAGTTAGTCTGACAGAGAGTTTGTGGTAGCTAGAGTTACCGTCCCTTGAGAGCTGATGTGCCCAAGAGAAACCGTGTCCCTAGATTTATTTATCCCTGGAGTTACCATGTTACTGCATGGTTCATGAAAGAGAGGTACTGGTTTCTAGAGTATGTGTCCTAGCTTAAATGATGTGGCCGAGAGTTAGTCCTAGAGTTACAAGTTACTTTGTCCTATAATATTGACTGTGTCCTGCAGTCATAACGTCCTTCATTGGTTAAAACTGTTTCTGGTTTACTGTGTTTCCTGTCATCTGTCTATAGCGCCACTTAATTACTATTTATATCAGTCACTAGATTTACTGTCTCCTACACTTAGTGTTCCCTACGATACCTTTCTCTAAAGTTAAGAACTGTATCATTTAGGTACTGATTTCAGTATATAACTATGTCCTAGTGCTACGGTAAAAGAACCTTACTGTCCCCTTCATTTACTAGGATACAGTAACTTTACAAAATAGTAGATTTAGTGAACCGTAACGCAAAATGTCTTTAACTTTAGAAAATATTAAGTGCAGAACGCAAGAACTCGTGGACACATTGCTTCAAGAGACCAGTAAAGTCGGACAAATGGAATCTTTATATACCGGACTCAGTAGCTGAAGTACATTATATCCAGATCATAGTGTCTTTAAGACACTTCAACTTTAGAACACACTACTTCCATTACGTAATAACTCAACTCTAGGTACAGTTGCTACACTGTATGCATGTATGTTCCAACAGCTTCAAGTATAGTAGAGTACACAAGTTCTCGGAATCAGCTCTTCTAGGGACCAATAGCTCTAGGGGACAACGTTACTCAAAGTGCTGTTACTCTAGGGACTGTAACTCAAAGGGATGTAACTGTAGGGACTAACTGAAAGGGACTGTAACTCAAAGGGCTGTAACTGTAGGAACTAACTCAAAGGGATGTAACTCTAGAGATGTAACTCAAAGGG
>NW_018482122.1:0-1670 GCF_002113885.1 Mizuhopecten yessoensis | reverse complement strand
ATCAGACACCAGGGTCAAGGAAACAGTTGAATCAAGCATCAGACAAAAGGGGGTCAAGGATACAGTTGAATCAAGCATAGGAAAAACGAGTCCAGGATACAGATGAATTAAGCATCAGAAAAGGGAATCAAGGATACAATTTGTTCAAGCAGCAGAGAAAAGGGTCCAGGATCTAGTTGTATTAAGCATCACACAACAGAATCATTGATACACTTACGTGATACATCATAGAAGAAGGTCCAGTATACAGTTGTTATCGAATTGTTTCACTCGATGGAATTTGCTGGTGAAAAAACCCACATTATCGGCTATTTAATAAAAACTCTTATTTTAAAATGTCGAATTAACGCCTCGTCGCCCTAATGCGGCTTGAAACACACGCCAGCTATTACATATCCATATACCTAATGTCCGTATGTCTCATTGTGTAATGATAAAGACCGCTGATTTCAAGTTACGCTCTATTACTTCGTACATGTAATTCCATTTTATGCGAGACGGGGCCTCATTATAGACTTGTGATTGTTCCAGGAGATTGCTGTGGCATGTACATTGTAGTTGATACCCTAACAGCATTACCAGCAGGTAGACGATAAAAATGCAAATTTACGCTCGAGGAGCAAGTCGTTACTGTTGGCATTAGCTTAATGATGCAGTATTCCGAAGAGTTGATGATCAAAACCAGCAAAAAAGCACATTTATCCTTTCTAAAAAAAAGTTGGTAATATCATTATTTAGAATTGTCTGGAGACGCCGGCCTGAAGTGGAGATTGAATTCGAGAGGCCCCAGATTAATCCTTGCCGACTCCCCGGGTCTTCAATAACACAATTAATAACTTGAAAGTTTATTTGTAGTAAGGATAGTTTTACAAACAAGGACGTGTGTTTGTGTTTGTATTATACGGGGATTGATTTTACTCATAGTTCATGTTTAACATGTTCATGAGACAGCTCCAGTAGAACACGTCAACTTTGACACTCTTAAATCAACCAATATGAAACCCCTGGTAATGCCACTGATATCATGTTATTGTAGAGCATTCGCCCACTTTCTTTTTACTTTAACCGTAGGTATTTCAAAAGTCCTAGCTTTACAACGATGATGCACATTGATGTTCACCTTTAAGACAAAATCAAGTGAGATAATATTTGTTTTATTTTTTAATTCAGACACGCTAGTAATAGATTTATGGTATCAATTTTTCTATTGAATTTGTTATTATCGTTAAAACTAACAAAACAATAAAAGCACGTTAAGGCAGGTCAGCTTTAATTATCAAATGAATTTTCGGTGGGGACAACTTTTGTTCCACTGGATCAAATCGATCATTCGATTGCTATCGTTTTAAAATATACCTTTGTACTTGTAGTTTATCACTTGAACAATTACAGAAAATGTGTATTTTCCATTTCTCAGCAACCGTTGTGATTGGTCAATTATGCAATGATATTTTTCATCTAGTGATATCAGCTGCACATATGATAAATATAATGAAGCATCGATGTATACATGATTCGTACAGAGAGATACGATATTCGTGGTGAAGGCTGGAAGTATTATCTCCCTTCATACACAGCTGTTTTGAAGTCTGCCTCACATGCACACTACTGTGTACTAGCGAGTTATAATTAAAACAAGAGGCCCAGAGGGCCTGTATCGCTCACCTGGA
>NW_018482121.1:0-1670 GCF_002113885.1 Mizuhopecten yessoensis | reverse complement strand
AAATAAAATACCAGGTGAGCTATTAAGGCCCCTGGGCCTCTTATTAAATTTCTAGGCATGAATAGACCATTACATTCATGCCACAATGATTAGCTCAGGGGTCTGGCCCTACTCCTACACTTGCTTTGCATGAAAAGACAACACTCTGGCTACCAGGATTGGCCTACCCTTTGGGACATGGAGCCGTGAGGATTAGTGTAGCAAATATAGATGAATGACGATTTAACTGACTAATGTTAAAATGTACTAAGAAACTTTATTTTTTACTTATCCAGAACTCGCTTGATGGAGATGTGGGAGGAACTAGAGGTAGGTTACCGGATATGTATGTCTATCATAGCTGCTGCTGAAATTGTAAAGCTACAGGGTGTCTTGAGGACAAAGGTGTGGGGCCCAGTTGGGGAAATATGGATAAATCCTACATCTTGATTATCAGGATTAAGGGATTTTACTTAATTTGACCTGGAGGATCCTTAGGTCCTTCTTATATAAGAGTTTGTTCAAGGGAAAAAAAATAATTATGACAAGATGTTTGGTAAATTATAATAGGAAAATGATTATCTTAAAAATACCTGATTTAATGTATGCATGTTCAGATAGAGAGATTAAAGTGTGCGCTTACAATTGGAGAATAATTCAACATTTATTCCTTACATTTCAAATACAAAAGGATAAAAAAAGTCATACATAGATGCTGAAAAACAAACAGATATGCAAAAATTAACATTCATACAACAAGGTCGTCATATATGTTCTTCAAATCCATCTGTCTGTTTCATATAAAACAAACAATAGCAGTGAGCTATTCAGCCCCTTAGGCCTCTTGTTTATAAAAATGATAGCTTTCATAAACTTAAAATATTTATGAAATAATAAGTTTTATCATTTTAAGCCTCAAAAGAGAGGTCATGCATTGAAAAAGGATTTGACATTTTTTCACTGCAGATAAAAGGAGTGGAATTTATAGCAACAATTCGTCCATCCATGTCCACCCAGGTACTGTTCGCAAGCCTTCTGACCGCATTACAGATCAGATCCCTAGCAGACTGAACACACAGGTGGCACGACTGATGGTGTCAGGCCCCAGAAGTAGGTATTTTATCATGTATTGTAGTTACAATCTCCTGAAACAATTTTCATACAAAATATAATAATTATCTGATACCGGTCTTTTTTAATGTTTTGTTTATACATACTGTATCTCTATTGTTCATGATTCCTCAGATTTTGTTCACAAATACAACAAACGTTTGAGAAGTAAATATTTATCAAATGATAGGGGCCCTGTCTTTCAGTCTGTCTACGTTTCATTTCTCAGAAAAGATCAACAGACAAAGATCAAACGAAGATCTCATGTCTGGGTCCTTTATGACTTGTTATCTCACCTGCCCGAAATTAAATACACTATAATGTCTGGGTTTTTTTATTATATAAGATGACGACAATAATGTACCAGAAAGGGTTTATCGGCGTGGCAAACTGAAAGATGGTCAGTACGTAACCATGGAAATGATAGACGAGGTTCCAGGTGAGGATAAGTCGTTCAAGTCAGATGAGTCTGTCCACACATCAGAAGACAACGGCCTGTGTCCAGTACTAGAGGATATGTTAGCTCCATACATACAGTCCTCGTAAGTCTGATTGTAATATTGTCCTCGTAAGTCTGATTG
>NW_018482120.1:0-1669 GCF_002113885.1 Mizuhopecten yessoensis | reverse complement strand
TGAACTCTGCTCTATAAATTTTCCCTGAAGTTTCTCTAAATGTAGTAAATGTTGCCATTTGTTTAAATGTTTATAATCTCTTGTGTAGGAGGAAATGAAGAATGTCTGTCTGCCTACATGTGCTGTGATTTGAGAGCTCACCTGGGTAACTATTTACCTCGAAAAAAATAATTGCAACCATAACATTTGAATAACCAAATATTTAAAGACCATTTCCTGCTAATTTAGGTATTTTGAAACATTATTATTCTACTTTTCTTGCTGGTATTCATTAATATTAGGTATCTTTGTATTATTTTGCATGGTTTTAAGCACATGTAGGTCTGTTTTGAAATGAAGATGTTTCAGATTTTCCCATGGCTTGACATGTACTCCATACATAACATCCACACAGTCATAAGTTACTGGTACAAATCAACGACTCCGGTCGTTCGTAGGGTTCATTTGGGTATTACCGTCAATGTCTACCAAGTCAACTATGTTTTGATGGTGATGCTCTTCTGATTGGCATTTGACATTCCATAGCTGTTTAACCTTCCATTTTACCTGATCTATGGTAGTCCCCGCTTTATTATAAAACAGTCTCTTTAGCGGCGGATATTTCTGATCTTCCTGTGCATCCAAAGAACCTGACACATGGGAGATATTTTTTAATGGTAATTGTCCCTTTATCAAAGCGGAAAGGTTTTTTTCCTGAAGTTTTCTACGTACATGTTAAAAATTCAGTGGGCCAGAGGTTTAACCTAAATAACAAGACCCCAATAACAGTCAGCAGTATAGAAGTCACGGAAGTTTGTAAGCAGGTCGTCCTAGACTTGCCAACTTCTCATTGCAAGTAAATGAGCCCTTTTCCTTTGTTTCTTTGTCACGTATTTAGCCTTACCATGGCATCTAGTGTGATGGCTAAGTGATCGCTCATTCAAACATACACAGTTCTCTGTGACGAGACATTGATTGATTATTAATACCAGGTCATGTAAGTTGTCTCCACGTGTAGGTTGGCTGACACACTGGGGTTAGCTGTGATCATTACCTTATTCCAATACTGTATGTGGATTGGTAGCACTGTGTAGGTCCATCCTAATCCCAAAATATGTCTGTATATAGCGTTGAAGTCTTTTGTGGGAACGGGTTTTGGTGATAATTGTTTATGGATCAATATACAGAAGAAAAAAAATATAATTCTTCGACCCCTTTGATATCGATGTTTGGCGCTGCAGTTTATATATCATTTTATTTTATTCTTGGTCCATGCTCAAAAGGACGACTACCACGAACTAACCATGTCCTTGCTCACTGCATTCAGCTCTCACCTGTTTCATGTCCTTGCTCGAATAATTCCATCTTTCTTAAAAAAGTGCAAGGTGCGATATAAATGTTAATTTTATAATCATGCAAAGGTTAATCTTTGTTACATTGATGACACGGGACTTTTAATAGCTTTGATTCATCACCTAGGCTTATGTAATCGATGTTCAGGATGTGTATTGCTCATTTTGTATACGAGGTGTTGTTGAAGCTACAGTTGGTTTTTCCTTCTGTCTAAGGCCATATTCATTTATGGCGAGCCATACGGTTGAACCAGTAGGACCAGATTTGTTCGTTTATGAAATTTAGTAATCTGATGCTGCTATGACAGATGGAAAATGGTAGTGAGTAAGATCAGAAG
>NW_018482119.1:0-1668 GCF_002113885.1 Mizuhopecten yessoensis | reverse complement strand
CACCACTACATCGGTTAGTATAAGTTGGAAACAATTGTTTTTCGTTCATTTTTCATTATCGTGCAGTGACCTTTATTTATAAACCAAATCAACCATTGACATTCCTGCAAACACATCTTTAATGTTTCATTTATAATTTATAGTTGGTTAACTGTCAGATTGTGACAGAAAGGAAAGAACGAAACACATTTTGATTGTTGTGAATCAAAACTATTACTACGTTCTGCTGAGCGTCATCTGTCGTTATAGGATAGTACGTGGTACACTTAAATTTCGACCATACAAAACCCCAGCAGGGGTATCCATCATTCCACTAACAATTTGCATATATATGACAAACTTCAATATATTTAAATTCAAATTGGTATCACGCGGAAATTGAAAATCGAATGTTTTAGCAATTTAAGTGAAACGAAATAGAATGTCTCCCCTAGCGGTGGTTCTATGTACTGTACGTGTACGGCTCAGACTGAGCCGAGCTATTTGTATCCAGGGCAGCCATTTTGCTGGCTATATAAGTCTGTATCCATTCGTGTCTTCCTACCAGTTTTATTTCATTCAGATTTCTGATTGTCGAACCAGATGTGGCTAGGGAGACACAGGCATAAAAAATTGAAAGTATGAGACAAAAAAAAGTTAGATGCCTGGAGTGATGCAATGGCGAATTGTAAAAGCCGATCAATACGAATGGATTCTAAAATACCATGAAGGGTCTCAAAACAACACCACACATTTTGTACAGTTCCCCTTTAAGTCGTCTCTTACGACCCTTTTATTGCGGAGTCGTAGAAATGTCAAATGTAACTGAAGTTGTTTTCTAAGTCTGTTTGGTATTGCGCCGTATTTACACAGCTGAACGTTGAGAGTCCAGCCACCATTTGTCCCAGTGTTGTCTCCCCTTCGCGGTCAGTATTTAAGGGGAGATATTCTGGCCCTTTTCTACACGAATATTGCCCCAGTTACCTGACTGTTATACAATCCATCAACTTTTCTAGCATCGAACATATTCGGTTATTTTGTTTCTCTTGTCAGGATTACCATAATAGATAAATCTGAACACTGTAAAAATTGACATCTTCGTGGTGAGGAAATTTTAGCGATTTTTGCATTGAGTAAATATGTGCGAAAATATCCACTCGCGAATATTTATTCATAGATTATAGATATATAGCATAAAGTTTTCAGAATAATTATCAACACGGAAAATTTCACATCTCGATCAGTTTAAAGAGTGACAGGTCAAGCAATTCAACTCGCGAAACCTTCCGAGTACAAGTCACTTTAATGACCTATATAAAATTGAACGTGTCACGAAAACGTGTTGATTGCACCTATAAGTAATTGATACAATATACCAAAATGAATTACATCGTACCATACGGCTGTTTGTCATTCTACAACTCAATGGTGCAAGGACTAAAAATGAGGACAAACAAACTGGTCTAAACCACTGTTGACTTAATCATGAATTTCAAAAATTAGAAAGAGCATCGGCTAATTTCATATTTTTAAGTCAAAAATTGTTTATAGTACGAACCGAGCCACAACTCAAAAGAGATTACTGCGCTTACCGAGGTTACAGCAACCCTTGGGGACTAAGAAACCCTCCAGTCGATTCTGGTGAATAATTTCACCCTGTCTCCGCAGATTCCGTCTTTGTGTATTGCA
>NW_018482118.1:0-1668 GCF_002113885.1 Mizuhopecten yessoensis | reverse complement strand
TGAATTGAAAGAGTTCAAATGTGTCTTCAGGGATGAATGAGTTAATGTAAATTGTTATATGACATTTCAATCTTCAATTTTTATTTGAATTCAAAATTCAGTGTATCGTTATTACATGTACATAATGTAAATCTCAAACAACGGGCAACATTGCATCTGAACACAAGCAATGACCATCTGTGTAGAGGTGTCTAAAGGTGTATGTGAGATTCAGGTTTATCACATACATATGTAACTTACCAATCGTCATTTGTATTACACACATGTAATCAAACCTAAATGTGCTGCAATTGGTCCAAACGCCACTACAGGTACTACTTTTATTTACTATTCCACATGATACATGTACTGTTATTTTAAATGATTATATATGAAATGTTTATTTTCATTACATTTAAAACTATTCATTATTAAAAAAAAATATGTGGAACTACTTTTGCAATGCGCAGAACGACTATACTATGATCGCAATACTTTTGTTTTGACCAATATAGAGTCAGCTGATACATACAACACATAATGACGTTTGAAGTTTTTTTCTCCAAATTATGAATGTTATGTGATTAAGTGATATTCAAATAGATTCTCATGTAAGATCCTCTATTTATATACTTGTATACAAGCGTGACACATGCGAATATGTGTCTACTAACCCAGTACATCCGAGTTGGCCTGGATGTTACACTTGTACATGGCTACCATAAGTCGTTGGGGCTGAGTCTGGAAAGCTTTCCTACACCCTGCTATCACACACGAGATGATCTGGCCTGAAAATGGACCATACTCTCTCTTCCTCTGTGGCTTAATCACATCCTTTACCTCCTCACAACTATCCTCTTCCTTGTCACTATCATTACACTTTTCATCTACCTCCTCTATGATCAAGTTTTTTTCTACTGAGCTACTTAAAAGATCGGTTAATTTTGGATCACTTTCCGATTCACTGATCCTAGCGAGCTTAGCATAAGACATGTCAAGGTATTCCCATTTCTCTATCACGAAACATACACCACGAAGGGGCTCTTCACACAGTGGACCTGCAATGGTTGCCAGTTGGAAACCACTGACTATATTGCTGTCAAAGTCCCTAAGGAGTCCCTCAGAGCCCTGAATATCCCACACAGAGGGTCTGTCGTATCCCTCCACCCGATTAAGCAGCACATTGGGGCCAACCCTTTTGGGTCCAAATGCCCAGATGTTATCAATAACGTCTGTCCATGTCTTCCCTTCCTCTGTGAAAGCTTTACTAAGACTGGACTTAAAATGGCTGAGAGCCTCTAACACTGTGTCCTTGACCCCTTTGTCCTTTACACCTGTGTCCTTGACCTTACTATTCTGGCCATATACTTTTGCTCTGTTTAAGCCGTGAAGGGTTTTGAGGAGATTCACATTTTGCTCCAATAAGTCTGTTACAGCATCAGGTAGCGATACAGCCCTGATTCTGATACAGCATTTCTGATTGGTCGTGTACATCTCCACCAATCCTGTCTCTATCACTTCCTCGTCATCCTCAAACTCCTTTGCCCTGGCTGTTTTGATTGGCTGATCCTGAACGGCTTCATTTACCATATCCATTTTTGGGGGATTTATTATCGTTTCTCGGAAAGGCACAATTGGTGAAGATGCGTGCAGTCCAATTTTAGCATACCTAAAAGAATAAAAAAAAAA
>NW_018482117.1:0-1667 GCF_002113885.1 Mizuhopecten yessoensis | reverse complement strand
CATCCCAAATACAGAAGTACACATCCCAAATACTGAAGTACACATTCTATATTAAAGTGTACATCCCATATTGAGATATATACACTTACAACAAAGTTATATTACGTATATCCAGTATATCTTTAGATACCTAGTGAAAAACAGTTGATTTGATTTAGAGTAAAGGTATGTGGTCCAAACCAAATTAAAAAGATTTCATCGCATTACACAAACTCAAGAAAGCGGTACTCAAACATTCATATATATCATATACAAATTACACACTCCTTATCCAGTACAACCATTGTGAGATATGTGTGTAACAAACTCAATGTTGGTAGAATTCCTCTATAGCTCTGTATTAAGGTTATATGCTGCCTAAATCTGATTTAGTACATCACTTTTCTAATACTGGGCTTCACAGTACAAGACTTGTAAAATAACTTTTGTGAATGGTACTTCTTACTTGATAGATTGTGTAATCAAATGCTGATGCCTTTATTTGAAGGTAAACAGGAATATGGTAACTCGTAAGATTTCTATTTTATCTTATTCAATGATGCTGTTGCCTGAAACATAAGGGAGATAACCCAACAACAATCACTGATATGATCTAAGCTGTACGTGAAGCATAGAAATCTAAGGACAAAATAATCCGACATCATCTTTAGATTGATCACCCTGTTTCACAAACTCTTAACATATACCATCACAAGTATATTCAAATCTAGTATATCTGGGATTTCATAAAGCTTATATGTCAATACTACCTAAAGTTGTGATTAACCTTAACATCTGGTGTTTTATCCACACAACATTCTATTAATGCTTTCAAGCATGTGATGTACTTATTAAGTTATATCATATAATATTGAACAATCTACCGATATATGTACCTCCATATATTTGTGTACGAAATTGAATGATTCATGACTGCAGGCACAGTGACTCTAACTATTCTGAAATACAGGCTAGGTTCAACATCATGTAGGCTGTATCAGAGTTTTACTACCACAGAACTCACCACACAACCCAGACAGACAGGTGCACACCAAATATCCACATCATTAATGTCCAACATCACCAGCTACCTCACTGTTTTATTTCCTGTATTAATCTTCAGTAATTGAAACAGTCAAATGAAGTTCATCACTGAATGTTCTTCAAGACATTAAAACTTTGCATCTGGTAGATATATAGACACTTTTTGATTTAGGTGTGTCTGTTCTTAGTATTTATTGTCAATACAGGACATTTACGTAATGCAAGCATATACAAGACTTTCCTCAAATGTTACACATATATCGTCCAGGATGGCGATACAGCGTGGCATATCAAAACCTATAAACCATTCTTTTTTAATCTACATGTTTTACATTCCACATTTCAACTGATGTTTTCAGGGTGTAAATCTTACAACAGCTTTTCACTTTGAATATACAACACTATGGTGTAATTTATTGTATCATAGTCTAGCCTGTTTGTGTGTAAGTTTTCTACATTCTTCCTCAGATCATAGCTCTGTATTATAACATACAAGCAGGTTAAAACACTTAAGAGTGATCAAAAATACAGGTTTAGGATTCTTTAAAACATTCTATAAGCTGTACAATGACTTCTTTATGCAGCTGACCTACTTATCACATGGTGTAGTCTGACCTATTTATCACAGGGTGTAGTCTGACCTA
>NW_018482116.1:0-1666 GCF_002113885.1 Mizuhopecten yessoensis | reverse complement strand
AGTTCATTATGAAATTTTCGCCCTGAGGTGAATGAGTTAAATTTTGTACTTATAGCAGAATGTGTGGATACTTGGATACCATATAAACCTTGATTGCCTTCTTGAATTGTTTTCTTACAAGATTTCTTGCAAATTATAATTTTAGTTTTATATTGCCTTGTAAAATGGAAAAGTATTGGTTGAATATTTTCTTCCTTTTCCCCCCCCACAGAAATGGGTACAGAGGGAGATTTCTAACTTTGACTACCTAATACAGCTCAATACCATCGCAGGCAGGACTTACAACGACCTCAGCCAATACCCTGTGGTAATGTTCTGTAGAGTTCAAAGACATGCCAGTTTATAATACTGTTTTTAAAGACAGTGTGTCAGTAAAGTCAGTTCAAAGACAAAGAAACAAGCCTAAACATTGTATCAAACATTATACAGGTTGTATGCAAAGTCAGGTGTCAGTATACTCAGGTGTCAATAAAGTCAGGTTCACTGGATATTACAGGCTGTATGCAAAGTCAGGTTTGCCTGTATATTATAATGTCAAGTGTTGGTAAAGTCAGGTTTCAATGTATATCTGTAAGTTCATGGCAATTTTCAAAGAAATATAGATGTAAGAATACAACGATATGAGAAGTTATTGTATATATAAACTTTATTTTTTTTGTATCAGTTTCCATGGATACTTAGTGACTATACCTCAGAAACACTTGACTTGGACAATCCAACTGTCTTCCGAGATTTGTCCAAGCCTATCGGAGCTGTGAACGCAAAGAGCACGGAGAACGTACGAGAAAAGTAGGTCATGTCAATTCAAAGCCTATTGATCTCTGAAGACTTACTTAGTGTTTAGTTGACATTGGTTAAACTTTGTATCTCAAGGTACCATGTGTTGGAAACATAATCATGGTCTTCAGGTTTTGTTGCTGAAGACAGCTCTTTAAAAACATCAAATGAGACACATTTTGATCCGGATAAGAAAGGTGATCAGAGGCAATAGATTGAACACATTGGGCTTCATTTACTGCAATCGTATTCATAGCATTAATCCCCTAGAAAAATAATACCTGTCCAGACATTTTTTGTCGTGAAAAAAATGAGGTTCGTTGGTGAGCCCTACATTTTCAGTATGTTTATGATCTTAATCAGATATTGATGTTGTGTTGGTGTTCATTTCATCATTTAATCTTTTTTTGCAGATTTGAAACGTTTGAGGACCCTTCAGGAGTGATTGAGAAGTTCCACTACGGCACTCACTACTCAAACGCGGCCGGCGTGATGCATTACATGATCCGAATGGAACCGTTCACTGGATTACATATACAGCTTCAGAGTGGCAGGTAAGTTTAATCTGGTTATCTCCCCTTACACTTGGTAGGTAGGGTCCACTATAATTTATCATATTGAGGTTTATCCTGGGTATCTCCCGTTACACATGGTAGGTAGGGTCCACTATAATTTATCATATTGAAGTTTAGCCTGGTTATCTCCCCTTACACATGGTAGGTAGGGTCCACTGTAGTTTATCATATTGAGGTTTATCCTGGTTATCTCCCCTTACACATGGTAGGTAGGTTCACTGTAGTTTATCAGGCTGAAATGATCCAGGTGGCAAAGAAAAGTTATGTGTTGAACTCTTTGACCAGAAATGGACTGAACTTGTATAGACAAAGCT
>NW_018482115.1:0-1666 GCF_002113885.1 Mizuhopecten yessoensis | reverse complement strand
CCGGAAATAAGCGATGAAGGCCGATGGATTGTGACGTGCTTGTGACGTCAAAGTATGATCATCTCTAAATGAAGTAACATGCCTGTAAGTATCATATTTTAAGTGATATTTATCACTTATACACTTTTGTTTAGCTGAATATTGAATTCACATCGAGATGTGTCATTTTTTCGGTTCATATCATAACCACATACTCATTGAAATAAAATTACTAAACTGCTATATAATGTAGGAAATTGTACTTAAGCTTATCATTAAACAAGATAGAAATAAGTATTGCATTTTGCAATCATTTGTCACAACTGTAATGACGTCATAAATAATATATTGACCTGCTTACTCTAAAGATAGTAACATCGAGGAAATATTAATTACTTCCCCCATAAACGAGTTTATGAGTCAACCAGTGAGGATTCACTTTTTCATATTAAATCACTTCTGATAAACAAAAGAATTGTTCTCAAAACAAAACAAAACGCTGTACTTTAATTGGCAGGCATTTTCAAACAATCAGAAGTTAAAATTACAAATACCACACAAAACATTACTATATATGAGGTCATCAATTTAGAGCTGTCTTATGTTCAGGTTGTATTCGTTTCTTGCAAAAGTCAATCATTGGGGACATAGACAAAGGTAAATAATACGTCGCGTCCGTTCTACAGTAGAGTTATCGTCTAAACAGTATCACTAACCGTCTGAAACAGGGTAAGACCAACCGAATTAACCAAGATGTCTTCCTGTCCAAATAACATACTGTATGACCAAGCGACAAACTCACAGTATGCAATTCCGTCCTTACAACGGTGTTCCATAGGCCGTATTTGTTTATCGCGATCCAAACGGTTGAACCGGTTGGATGAGAGCTGTTCGTTTATGAAATAAAGTCGAACCTAGAAAGCAGATGCTGTTTTCAGGCGAGCCTTGACAAAGTCGTTCAAGGCCATCATAAACATTTGCAGGTCAGTCAGGATTTATACTCGAAGGAAATTCATTTAAAAACAGACAAACCAGTTGAACATGATACGCGAAAGGGGCTCTATCTACTGTCTGTACCAAGTTTCGACTTACCATCCATTCGACAGCCCGCAGCGTTACACAGGTCATTGTGGCAGCACTCGGTACACAAAGGATGCGGAGGAGTTCTGATGGTATATATCCGAAGGATGTCAGTGAAGCGATAATGACGGCTGGTTAGTGCACATCTCTTGAAGAATAAATAAAAAGTACTTTATGATATATATATAAGTGTTCAAAGTATAACACTTAGTATATAAACATGAAATACATCACATAAACTACAAAATATTAAAAAGCAAACGTCATAATCTAATTGATTTAAATTTAAATTTTGTACAGGCATTTGATTGGAAAATCTCTATCCTTTCATTTCAAAACATGTTATCAAATCAATTATATTAAAAGGGAATTTGACACCAGGCAAAGGTTATACAAGCCATCTTTCTGTAAACTTTGCGATTGCATAGAAGGTTTTACCATTCGCAAATTTTCGTTTGAATTAGAAGTCATGATGAAGAATGAAAACGACGTCCTTGGCAAGCCAACTTGACCTAACTTTAAGGTGCAATGCCGATATTGCGTTAAATTACAGAAGATATCTTATATAGAATGATGATTCGTTGTATTAAAAACTAGAATCTAATTT
>NW_018482114.1:0-1665 GCF_002113885.1 Mizuhopecten yessoensis | reverse complement strand
TTCCTATCTCAAGGGGTTGAGAGTTATGGTCCTGCCCTTTCCTACAGTTGTCCTAGTGCCCTCCTTTATTCCTATCTCAAGGGGTTGAGTGTTATGGTCCTGCCCTTTCCTACTGTTGTCCTAGTGCCCCTCCTATATTTCTATCTCCAGAGATTGAGAATTATTTCCCTCTCCTCCCCTACTGTTACCCTAGTGCCCTGCCTTATTTCTATCTCCAGAGATTGACAGTTATATTCCTCTTATCCCATGCAGTTGCCTTATTGCCCACTTATTCTTGTCTGTAGGGATTGAGATCCATTTTTCTACAGTTCCATAGACCCATCTCAGTAGTTCCAATCCCTAGGAGATTTATGGTATCAAAAGTTGAGCAATAAACATTCCTCAATCCATTTCCATTGACAAATGACGCTAACTGTTTATTTCATTTTATAGCAGGAAATGCATTTAAATTTATTTAATGTTCTTGCTGGTTAAGATTGATTTTTCAAATGTTCTTCATTTAAATTCAAGCCTGGTGCAGCATTTTGTGAATACATTGATAAGCTGAACAATGAAAACCCGTGTTGTGTTTGAGTGAAGTGTAAACGTTGTTTCTGTGGCTGACAGTATGGTGTGTTTGTGTCGAGACATGTGCCTTGTTTATTTGGTAAATCATGAATTTTCTGTTGTGTTACAGGTATCATTGACATGCCCGAGAACATCAAATGCTGTAAATATCTACACACCGTGGAAGCCAGTGTCAACCCACTCGGAAAGTAAGTCGCATCATCATAAAACACTAAAACTTTGCATTGTATTATCAAATTAATGGCTTTGAAATTATGTGGATACAGTAAATATGCTACCTTGTTAAAATTATTGCAGTCCCATTGATATTTAGGACTCTTTGGACTCTGCAATAATTTGTTTCGAACAAAAAAACACAAAATGAATATTCAGGATAATTTTGTGATTTGTAGTAACCTCTGCCCACCATGAACGTGTCTGGTTTGACATCTCTATGTAGATAGTGGCAACAGAAAATCTACAAATGGGCCAAAATAAAACCTGCAGAGTCACTTAACAACTTCTTTGCTTACACAGAAAATGACATAAATGTCTAGGAAAAAATTCCACAAGTATCTAATCAAGTGTATTTATAATACCCGAGTGAATGGTGATGAGTTTTATGCCGACACAGAATCTGCATAGTCATCTAATTAACACCCAAAATATACCTAATTTTCTCATAGTTTATGATAGCTTAGTTTTCATAAATGTGTGGGGTGTCACCCGTGCAATTTGAAGATGAGTTGTAAGCCAGCTTTTGTTGGCCAAGGAGTGTGAATATTCACATGTTCACGACAGAGTCGTCAACAATTCATTGCCACAGTTTTATGGTCGGAGTCTTTCCGGCTAAAAGTAGATACTTGGTATTTATGTAAATCTGTTGCAGACATGGATGTAACTGTTCGTACGAAATGGGCCAGGTACGCAACAACTACCTATAAAACCGAATCGCCGGTGTAAATGTCAGATGTTTGATCTGTCTTGTGTATTTCGTGGCCATACAGTCATTTCGTGGCCTGATACAGTCATACATTTTAATTAAAGGAAAAAGTATCTCGTCTTGAACAAAACAGGGGCCGTGGTGGCCAAGTGGTTAAGGCGTCTGACATTCTGCTA
>NW_018482113.1:0-1665 GCF_002113885.1 Mizuhopecten yessoensis | reverse complement strand
ACAGTGATTAAGCTAATCATCTTTTGAACAACTGGGCCCTGGTAGTTAAAACCAATATGTGACAGAAGCAAGCTTATGGACAGTGAATTATCCTTGATACTGTTTTCTATAGAAGACCTATATGACCTTTTGACAGGACACTCAACCCTGTACAACCACTAAACCCTATACAACCAACCTATAGAAAATACTTTTTGTTAACATCTATAAATCACAACAATATGGCAACTGCGTTAGAAATGATACTTATTGTAATTCCTTTCAAAGAAATGATAAAAAATTTAATTCCCTTCAATAAAATACTTAATTTAAGAATATCAGAAAAAATAATAACTTAACTTCATTTTTTAAAAACATGGATGATCTCAATCTTAAAACAGTATTGTGCTTTATTCCACATGTACAATGTAACAGGAGAGGTATACTGCTTGGCCAGACCTGGGTTTTAACCCAGGACCTCCAAACTTTAGATGTATACTACATGTATAACCATTTGAGCTTACTGGTCACTGGCAGAAGACCCAGTCCAGTTCCACTACACAAATATTAACTGATTAAAAGTATAATTAAGTCCTTCATTACTAGTCATTACTAGTCAAACCTGCTTTAGCAGCCACCACTTATAAATAGTTTATAAACTGTTGTCTTTGGTCACTTTCATCTCCCCAGACGAAAATCACTAAGCACGCAAACTATTGTAACAACTTACTTATGTTATTGAAGACCTTTGCTGATGCTTTATATGGTTCCCAGTAGTAGACATAGCCACCTACAGCAGCTCCGCTCACGGCCAGGACTGCTTTTATTATTTTTCCACCTGTGCACAAAGACATGCTTTTATTACCTCCAACAAGAACATTTCACCACGAAAATGGAGTTACAAATTCTTATAATCATTTAAAGCCAATGTAAATTGAAGTTTTGTATTTTCAATGTTCACATTGGAATGCAACATGAGTGAGTTCAGCCCCAATTTTTTTATTTTTTTCATTTCTACGCTTTACATGTACCGTTAATAGTTGCGTATTGTGCACACTCGTGTATAGTGTGAAGGTACTTTTTGGGTGAAAAAAAGTGTTTTTTTAAAATAAAGATTTTTCCAGAAGCTGCAATAACGTAGCTTTCTGACGAGATATTTCTTTACATATTGCGTCATCTGAGGAGGCCTAGTACTAGACTCGTGGCACCAAACAGGAAGGTCACTAATGAAGGTTTACTAAATAAACACATTCACCAAAGTAATTAATTATGTAGGGAAAACATCACACAAGACCTAATCGTTAATTCGCACTAAGTGGCACTTGAAAAGATATTGCCTGTACTTCCCTAGCTTTGCTGGTCTATATTTGTTTAAAAAGATTACAAGGACAACAAAGAGGAGTTTTCCTAGGACACCAGTCATTAAAACGTTGTTTACAAAGAAATGGTGGTGTCTCTTTGTACAGCTGGGTAGACTAAGAGATTTACCATGAAGAAGAAAGCTGCCTTTCAGTGGAGATAATTTGTAATGCTTTTTTTTTAGCATAACATAACATTATGTAGCATGTTGTCATAATACAATGATGGTCTAGCTACTTCTAATGCAGCCATAACATGATGTAGCATGGTGTCATAATACAATCAGGCGTGTAGCTACCATGTAAGCCAATAAGCCCGGGCTTGCAC
>NW_018482112.1:0-1664 GCF_002113885.1 Mizuhopecten yessoensis | reverse complement strand
TGAAAAGTGTTTTGTTTTCTCAATAATTTCCCTTCTAATTTATATATTTTGAGTTAAAATTTACAACTCTACTTATTTTAGTACACCTACATAATATGCTTATTCACTACACACTTTCCTTTTGTTTTTCACTGGGTTATGGCTTCTGGAAATTAAAGATTATTTCAACAATAGCAGAGATATATGACGTAAAAGTACCCTGAATCAGACTGACGCCTACGGACTATCATGGACAACGGTACGGCGGTTTAACCTGGCTTAACACAGAATGATATTATCCAATATGCTTTTGTTGTTACAGAATGTATGTTTTGTAAACAGGTTCATTTAACACAACCAGTGAAATATTTATGTTGGCTTACTATACTTACAAACCTTAAGAAAATTCAATGTTGAAAGAAAATGAATGTGTATTTAACATATCAGAGTGTTAAATACATATTTGTAAATCTTTTAACGATTTTAACGGCAACCAATTATGTCTTATGGTAAACAAATCATTAAGTCGGTATGACATTTGCTTACTAGTCTGTTACTTAAATATACCTTTGCATTTCTGTATATATAAGCAAACACTGACATGCAATTTTGGTGTTAAGTATCATGTATTTCAACATTGAAAATGTCTTTATGCGACAGAGATATTGGCATAACTGCCATATGTGTCACTTTGAAACTCAATACGACACACGCGAGGACAACCGAAGTTAAGCACATTTCCCTGTAACCGCGAGGATAACCGAAGTTAAGCACATTTTTCTGTATACGTGAGGATAACCGAAGTTAAGCACATTTCCCTGTATACGCGAGGATAGTTGAAGTTAGCACATTTCCCTGTATACGCGAGGATAGCCGAAGTTAAGCACATCTTCCTGTATATTCTCTTGTAGTGAACTCATTCTGAATAACAAATTTTCAATAAATAGGGTTTGTCTAGTTTCTCGCTGAAAAACAAATAATTTGAATAATCAACTCCATTACTATTGAACAAAAATTTAGAAATCTGCATTGTGACATTTCATATACTATCGTACATCTCGGATCTGCTGTGTAGATCAAAAATTCTATTTATTACAATTTGACTACTCTCCTTCACTTTTCAAAACAGTTGGTTTCTGAAGCGATTCCCATGTTCAATATTTGAAAATAAATATTAAAGGTTAAGTTTTAAAAAAATGTTTACAAAGCATTTAAAATCGGACTATCACATAGGTGTTTGTTTACAATACTTCAAAATGATTTGCCCTGGTCTAACAATGTTTGACCAGTATAGGTCCACTTAAATAGAAAGGTCAGGGTACTTGTAACTACGTAAGTACAGTCAATTATCCTATCGGAGCCACTGTGAGCACGAATGAGCAGTAGATTGACCCATTACAAAACGAAATAGGATTAAAAGTGAGTTCTTAATCATTAAACCTTCGTTATGCTGCCATAATTTGTTATGGAACGAGGGAGGCGATATAATGGGATAAGGGCGGTAATAGAGGTGGCAAACTAAAGAATGACATTGCATAGATCGAGGTTCTATTTTATTTCATTACAAATGTTTTGCATAATACTATCTAACATGTTATATGTAATTATCGTTTAAAAATGATTCCCGTTGACATGTGAAATTTTCATTAATCAAAAGGTGGAAAACCTATTTGTTATTTTGAAGT
>NW_018482111.1:0-1664 GCF_002113885.1 Mizuhopecten yessoensis | reverse complement strand
GAGAGAGAGAGAGAGAGAGAGAGAGAGAGAGAGAGAGAGAGTCTATTTTTACTAAAGGTAGATAGAACAAATTAGAACTAGACACAGCCGCTGTTCTTCTTTCCAAGTAAGTCTTGTTCCATTCCGGTTCTTATGCATTTGTAAAGGCAAACCTGGTGAAATTGCAGCATATGTAAGGGGTTTGTCTTTACGGTATTATTACGTCAAACAGGCAGGGTAATAAAAACACACAGAAGATACAAGCGCTATAAAGTGTACTATGTTGATAGAGTATCTGTTTGAGTTGTCCTGTTATAGTCGTAGTGAGACACAGTCTGCAAGTGATATACTGAATAATCATGGATTAGGGTAAAACATCTCCATAACAAATTTACAAATGTACGTATACAGAACGGGGTCACATTTCAGGATAGATAGCGATGTACAGCGCCCCCTACAGGTTATTTATTCAAAAACATGGAAGAGGAAGGAAAACATTGAAGAAGGAAGGGGAAAACCCCATATCAGAACTTTGGTGATATTGCCAATAAGGAAAACAGCAAAGTTAATGTTTTTCGTTAGAAAAATAACTCTATTTAACATAGGCCGTCTGTATACTAGTATATATATGCTGTCGTTTGGTTGTCGTCAGCGCCCCTTACAGAGTTCTGGTCACTTGCCCCTGGACAAACGGGAGGGGGTCGAGTCCCCCAATTAGACATCAGTTTATCCATCTGTAACAGCTGAATGGTTTAGTAACGAGGAAAAAATAGAATCTCTCTAATCCGTAAGCCATCGGACGGTCAGATCGCAAATTGCTTCATGTATGTAGTCAATGTGACATTTAAGTTAATCCGGCATCATTTCGGTGTCTTGTCTGTCAATAAATCTACTGTAAATGTGTGGAATTGTCACAGATTGTCAATTTGGGAGACTACCCATGTTCAGCAGAGTTTCGGGAATACTGTTTTCGTAACGAGTATTGATCGATCGTAGATAGTTAGTAGATAGCATTAGAGACCGTGTATGGTTGGTGTCAATGTTGTAACCTGACGCAAATAGCGAAGTTTGACAGGAACTCCCCTATCACAGATACAATGTATCTAGCACTGTACTCTTCAATAGTCATATTAGACTGCATACATTTTCATAAAGGATCATATAAACTGTATTATAATTAAACTCTTACCCAGTGCGAAGGGAAGAAAACATCACACATATATTAGCTACAATTCTAGGGTGAGGTGTGGGAAAATCAAACAGAATTAAAGATCTCAGTGAGGACAGGAAAAATAACATATAGAATTCAGGAATTATCACAGGGGAGGGAAATAACTGTTGATATTAAACTAAAGTACAAACCACTAAGGAAGAAGTAAAAGTTCAGATAAAAATTATGTATAATGCTAGAAAAGATTCAAATATATTTCTGGTACACTATGAGGTAAAGGTTGTGCAGATCTTGAAAAGACAATGGTAATTCGCCAAAATAAACGGTCTATAAAAGACTTATGATGATGACATAGCCGTGGCACCTGTATATTTTTGTGGTGCTATTATTGTTAATAAGACTATAACAATCATTAATACAAACTTTACACATGAATTGCTGGCCATCACAGACATACTATCTATGCCAGAAGAAATGTTTAATAGGAGATTTACTTCATACAGAGGAGGAGGAG
>NW_018482110.1:0-1664 GCF_002113885.1 Mizuhopecten yessoensis | reverse complement strand
GTCATAAGTAAACCACGTGTTACGTCACGAGAGTGTTTGCTTTCATGCTCAAATGAAACGCAATTCTGCTGGTAATGTTCATATAGTGGGTTGCAGCGCAAATGTATCTTAGAATTTCCCAGTTGGTTGTGCATGATTCTTCAACCAATATGAGAATAAGTCGATCGCTGGTCACGTCTACGCCTCGTGCCTGTGAAATGTTTGATCACCACGGGAAGACAGTAACCAGTGGGGAGTATTTCTGCTTACATTTGCGTCTGATGTCTGCGGTATGTTTGACAAGGACATGTAGACAAGAAGGATTGAATATGATAGGTAGACAATTAGCAATAGGTTGGTATCGATATAAATCTCCCAAAATTGAACTTCGCTACATCTTCAAGTGCGACAGAAAATGAGCTATTTAAAATAATCCACTTCAGTAGTTGCCAATGATAACATTATTTAATATGGAAGAAGAATTCCTTTCTGTGGATTTTTCATCAGCCAGCACTTAACCGGTTGTATTACATGGGTGAGAAGAATACGGTCAATGTTCAGACAGAATGTCACGACTGTTGCCAAGCTTTCATTTGGAGTTGAAGTGCATATTATCTATATTTCAGTGTAAACTAGCAATGTCCATTGTAAAAATCGTTTTAAAATTGCAATGGTGTTTCTGTACATAAGCTGTTTCCACTATAAACGGACAGTTTTTATAGTTAACTGACAGCGGTTTGTTTTTAATATTAGTTTCAAGTGAAAACTGTGATCATTGTTTACAGATGCCGTTAATCGTTTTCACTGTAAATTAGGCAGTTTTCGTTGCAGACTATTATAGCGGGCAGTTTTCATTAAGATCACAGTATAAATTAAAAACTGTGTTGTTTCCTGACAAACTATTTAACTGACAAAAGTCAATGAAAACACATTTTACACTTCAATATCATAGATTTAGCTGTAAACTGGCAGCAAACATTGTAAGCATTGCCTTTATTTATGAACGATGTACCGGTGGCTAGTTAATCTCGATTTGAATTTCTCATCAACCTGCGCTGTAAGCCATCGTAACGACTATGTAAACTTTTAAATACATTGATGTTGGGTTGGGTTTGTAAATGTAGAACGAACTGTCTCTAGAGACTACGTACAACTGTTTAGAAATGACTAAAGGAACGTTTTAACGTCATTAAACGATTAACACACCTCTTTTGGGACAAGAATCTCAATTGTTTGTAATTAACCACCGGCATACGTTGTGTTTGAAGCCCTCATGTAACTGACTTTGGTTAAAGGAGGCAGAGAGACGTCGAGTTAAAGTACGAGTATTATGCGTAATGTCCTGACCGCGCATCTTATCATGTGCACGAGAACCAGGACACGGTTGAATGAATATGTACTGTATATGTTGATGAAATTTTCCTAAGTCGATTTTTTTTTCTTTTCAAATAATGTCTTGACCACGAAAGCCAATTTATACCATATCTATTATGGAATCTGTTATTTCGTCATTTCGAGTAAATTTGTTCTCGTTAATACAATTTGAGCAAATCAAGAGTACTTCTTTATTTAATAGAAGTGTATGTCTCAATTTGAACCAATCCAAGGTCCTGAGTCAATTCATTTAAGGTCTCAATGTCTTAATACAAATGTAAGTCCCCAGTTAATACAAATGTAAGTCCCCA
>NW_018482109.1:0-1664 GCF_002113885.1 Mizuhopecten yessoensis | reverse complement strand
ACTTGTAGTAGGCAAGATATAGATGAGAGCAATTCTTCTTAACCTGGTGCATGAACAGACGGACGGACGGACGGACGGACTCCATTTCTATATCCCCCGCCATCACTGAGAGGAGGATGAAAACTTAAAACAAATTACAACAAATCTAAAATAATCAATTAAATTTTTATGACAAATTTTGATCAACACAAACCACTGAAACTCGATAGATCACATAATACATCTATTGTATCTGAGATATACATATTTCAACACCTTTAAAGAAATATTGAGCTAATGGACCATAATAAATTGCAAAGATTGTTGCATTTAGGAAATATTTAATAGGGTACTGTATCACACTCTTTTCACGATCCAATCCAGAGATGTGGGCTAAATGATATTTGTGAATTTTAATGGTACATATAAGGATGACTTTTTTTCTCTCAAAATGTATAAGATTGGAGGAGGATTGACGTTTCCCTGTTAATAATGTCGGATGACATGTAAGAGCACAGGGATGAACAGGATCAAAAGATATATTTTATAGCATTTTGCACAGTATGTGTTAAAGTATTCTCAAATTCAAGGTGTAACAGGTTACGCTTACTTACGTTTTCTGCACCTCTGGAAGATTTCATAACAAAATTGAAGGCACCAACTGAGATTTGATTGGTTTCAGGTATAAAAACATTGACCAATTGTTAGGCCAATACCTGTCCTATGAAGATTACAAAGGAGCAACACCCGACTTCATAGCCAGTCAGTTTTGCTGTTATGGTGCTGTGCGATTCTTTTGATGTTCATCACATGATCAAACTAGTCAAAGTGTATCATCCACAAGGTGGTGCATGACATATTCCAGAGGTGCAGAGGACGTGGGCAATCCCCTGGAATTTTAAGGATGAAGCAAAGGGAACTTTTTTCTTTAGCACATTAAGGTACAAGGTTCCTGTTGATAATTATACAGGTATACGTACATGATTACGTGAATGAATCCTCAACCAGATACATGATTAGTTTCATTGCTATATTTACATAGTATGTACTGTATATATATATAATTGGTAATACATGTGTATCCATATTGTGATACATAGATATTATAAGAATTCATTGTTGTAATAAATCTGTTTACCCTTTTCACAGTAGCCTGGCTTTGATAATGTTTATATCAGCATCAGGAATACTAGAACTAGGACAGGAGGGTCCATCATTGTGTTAATATTACAAAGTCACATCACTTATCCAGTGTGTATGGTAATATGTATTGTAAAATTGTAACAAATAATTTAAAAGTGGTATTGAACTTAAGCTACAACATTTAACAAATTAGGATGGTCCCATTACACTAAAACTAAAACTAAAACATTGTAACAAAAAATGAAAATCACATTTTACTATAGATGAAATGTTGGGTTTTAATTATCAAAAGTAAATTTAATGTTACATAGTTTAAAGGCATCAGACTTGAATAAGAGACAGTAAATCATAGTATACGGTAGGTTACACTTACACCTGTGCCAGCTACATCCAACTCATTGATCTGTGTAAGTTACCTCAGGACTAACATGACACATGGAGTGGTACTAGAGACACCTTAGAGTTATCAGGACACACAGAGTTGTATCAGAGACTCATCAGAGTTATAATGGCACACAGAGTTGTATCAGAGACTCTTCAGA
>NW_018482108.1:0-1663 GCF_002113885.1 Mizuhopecten yessoensis | reverse complement strand
ATAAATTGAATTTAGTTACATATATGTTCCTTCATAAAAACCACAGAACATGAACTATTACATTGTATAAGTACATGTAGAAAATTAACTAAATACTTTAATTAAGTAGGTACTTCAAGAAAAGACTTCAAATGCAAAAATACAGTATTTAATATATGAATACATTCCTGATTAATTGAACTCTGTAATGTGTTGAAGGACTCATTCTTCACCAGGAAAATATTGCTTTGCTGAATAATTTTAAAGACAAGTTGACTGGTGCAGGAAAATGGAAGTGTGGAACAATCTCACTCACAGGTAAAAATAAATTAATCAAATTATGTTTCCTCAAACAGTGCCTATCACCACTGTACTTAATCTAGACTCCTGGAAAGGACGCTGTAATATCCCGATCAATACATAATGTAAGTGTCAGTATTCCAGGCATGACAACACAGACAGCAACAAAGTTAAAATTTGAATTTGTACCGGAGCTGTTTTCTGAGTTTTTCAAAAGCAAAAAATTAAACATGTATGTGTGTCTTATTCAGGCAAAAGACATATGTATATATTGTGGATTATGACAATAAAAAATCATAACTCTGAAGTTTTTACTTGATGTACAATTGAGCTAGATCCTTTACTTATTCAATGAATGGAGCAAGATAATTTACTTTAGGAACGAATTTGCAAAATAATGATATAATTATGTACACATTGCCTTTCTGATTTAATATCTAACTATATACATATTCTGGAACTGATCCCTGAAATAGAAATTTACATTTCTAATCCTAACGAATAAATGAAATGTATGTACAGTTTAATCATTATTTTCCTACCAGGAAAGCTGAATGGCTGGATTGGGGACATGAAAAGATCTGGTCGACCTTTTATAGCCAATATTTCCCTGATTGAAACAGTGTATCATTTAGTGGGGGAGGTCAAGGTCATCGGTGGAAAGTTTACAACACTGGAAAATGGCTATAATGCTACGGCAGAACTGGAAACTACAGATGGAAGGTAAATATTGTAAAATTTAAGTAAAGAGGTGCATCATTGATCTTCAGAAATCAGAAATTGTTGTAATCTACGTCTTATGTGCTCAAGTTCACTTGGAGGTAAAAATATACTGAAAATTAAGGCATGATGAGCTAACCTCTATAAACCAGCCATCAACTAAGATCTGCTACATTTCGTGTATGATCTAAAAATCGTCTACTCTAGTTTGAGCAAAACATTGTCATCTATTTGACTAGATTTAACAGTCTTTCACATGGCAAGCAACAGACCAAAAACAAATTAATCACAACATTTAAGCTGAAAGGTTCCGTAGAAGAAATCATTGAAATATTTAGCACACTTGACCCTCTGACCTTAAGTGGTTCAATGTATTGTAATATACATGTATATTTAAACAAAGTCGATAGTTCTCTTGATAGCTTACTACACCACTTCAAACTTTAAAAAGGTAATATTTGTTAGAACATATCTGATAGCCAGCCACCACAACAATTAAACTACGGATCAGATGTCTTGGGTCTGGGACAATTATAGGGGTATGAATCTGTAGAAGAGGTCATTTAGAACAAAACTTTATGCTGGATGGAATAGCAGTGACATAAATTGCAAAGAACTTTGTACCTGGATTAATGATGGGTTAAGTGTAGACAGGGGCCTGTAC
>NW_018482107.1:0-1663 GCF_002113885.1 Mizuhopecten yessoensis | reverse complement strand
ATACTACATTAAAATGTCAAAATACAAATTAAAATGTCAAAATACAAACTAAAATGTCAAAATACCATAGGAACCGAAACGTCATAATACCAATAAGAAATGATATTACAAATTAAAAGATCATACTACTAACTAGTAGGTCATAATGTCAACTTAAATGCAATAGCATATAAACAAAGCCTTATACTAGTTTGAATTTTTTTTTCATGTTATCTGATGTTGAATTATGTTTATGAGGGAGCGTTCCTCATATCATCTTCACGACATTCAGCTAACGTTATAGATATTTCAATTTCAAAGTATAGTTAAAGGAATTCTGTCACGACAAAATGTACCTCTTTTCTTTGCTACGTTTCCCCTCTTTGGTAAAGTCACGTCACACGTAATAAATCAGACATCCCTATCAGTCGGGAGTGGTAAGATTTTGATTCAGCCAGTCCACCCATCCATGAACATGTCAGGTGTCTGTGCATATGAAGTAATTTACAAAGGTGAAGTCGAGCAAGGAATAGATTACAATTGATTAACACTTACGTCAAATGCTTTGTTAAAAATCATTTGTGCACATGGAAAACAAATAATTGATAACAAACCCTTTTTCTGCTCAGAATATACTTCATGATCAATCTATTTATCAAACATACTTCATAGAATATATTTCGGGAAAAAAAGGATAAACAACATTTTTATATGTATATAATATGGTCAAACGTCACCGAAATTGACTTTTCGGCTCGTTTCCGCATGCGGGTTAAATAAGAAAAGGTTATCAAGTTCATTTACAAAAATATTCCATCGAATTACATATACCCGAGACGAAAACAGGAAGTGACGGCATCATGAGGCGACACATCCACGATCTGCATAAACAGCGAACATATCTTTGGTAAGTTGTATTAAATGAACTTGATGACAACTACTTTTGGACTTTGAACCTCTGATCTTTTCAGACAAAATATCATGAACCTAGTGCATTGTTAGTACACTATCAAAGAGGTTTTTGATGTATAATTACAATACATATTTATTAATTCAAAAAACATGAACAGCACTGAGATTGACGTATAACCAGATTGTCGATTCAAATGTTATTTACGATTTTATCGGTAATCTGGTGTAGAATGCGTCACTTTAAGAACTATCTGGATAAAGGGAGATTACCCTTACTTGTTTTATATTGAGTTATCACTCGGTAGGCTTAGAGTCTACAGTACTATATACAGAGCGTCTAAAAACTGTCAAACAGGCCTGGAATTTCGGCGTCGGAAAAAATATATAGACTGACATACGTGCAAGCATTTAGAAATTAAACTATTTTACTTACCTATTTGATCATAAATACATTTGAAGTACTGTAACATAAATACATTCAAAGAACTGTATAATGAATACATATAAGGTATTGTATAATGCATTAAAATATATAATTACACACAATATTCTGAATACATTGTACGAACTCTTTAATAAATACATTGTACGAACTCTTTAATAAATACATTGTACGTATTCTTTTATAATTACACTGCACGTACTATATCGTAAATACATTTTAATTACTCTATTATAAATACACCATCAGTGCTGCATTGAAGATAAATTCGATGTACTGTTTTATAAACACATTTAGGTACTATATACATAGTACTGGTAGACAACCCCA
>NW_018482106.1:0-1663 GCF_002113885.1 Mizuhopecten yessoensis | reverse complement strand
TTTTTTTAGATTATGTACCTTTAGTGTCAAGGTTCGGTAAATATGGCAAATCCCCTATACAAAGGCCATATACTTCATGATCTTGCTATTTGCGAAATATTGATTCCATAATTCCATAAGTAACATTATCAATTAAAATTTCGGGCGCACTTACTTAACGAAACATATAGTGTGTGGTCGAACATTTGTTGTAAGTTGAGATTTTGTTGCGTGCGAGACTACACTTATCTGCATTGTATGGATATTGTCGCAAATAATGCATTTAATTCAGATATCGCTTAATTCTTCATGATCATTTGTCGTCGAATACATTTTATGAGTCCATCTATGATCGCCAAAATAGTGTACACACGTGTACACATATAATGATATGAGTGTACTTAAAAGAAAGTAAATTCATTTTACGTGATTATACAATTTAGTAGTTTTCTAGAAGCTACACACGACAATGATTCAGCTCTGTGGTAAAATCGTTGAATAATGTGTACAAACATAAAATAATTTTCTAGTGACCACAATGCATATTTCATACGACCTCAGAGCCAACTGAAGAGTTAATCTAAATTTTGTCTCATAGATTTTACGATGAATTAAACTTCAAATGTGCTTAAGTTAAAGCTTAAACGCAAGTGATACCAAGGTCTGATGAAAACAGTTGATGCTTTTATTGAAGGTGACTTAGTATCTAACAAAATGTTACCTATTTAATATTTGGGATGCTTTAAATAACTGAATTCACATATTAAGTACTGTTGCCTGTTATGGTATATAATGTGTATAAGGATGTCACCACTGAGTCTAATAGAAAGACCTCAAGATATTCTCAGAAACAAAGCTCTTCTGATAACAAATGACTCGGTTGTGCTGTGTTTCGACATGTTCAGGTTCTTTCAATCCTCTTTGCATTCCACAAATGCCTTCAACAAGTAATTTTATGTCATCACTCTGTATTCCTTGTCGCCGATTTGAACTTGATATGACCACAGTCTCCATGTCATCACCATACATGACATCGGCATGTTTATATTTCCCTTTCATAGATGTGTAAAATGAGTAGTAACTAAAAGTTTGTTTTACCGACAACTTACGTTTGAGGCAATCAAATAATGGAAGGGGTTCATTTAACCACGTGTACTTGGCCATAACACAGACTAATACCAACTGATTAAAAGATGTGTTAGATACCGCTTAATTATCCCTTGATATCTTTTTCCCACTTATTTTGCCGGAAATGCTATATTTAATATTCCGTTGAAGCAATCTATAACTAGGCGTAAGCTAGGTGATTAAATATCCCTGTTATTTCTATGTATACATGAGCAAACTGATGAAATATTACTTCCTTAAACAAATGATGAGTTAACATTTACATAAAAGTCCTAGTACGTCTTCGGGCTTGACTTTACAACTAAACACAACACGTTAACATTCACGTAATTGATAAACTTCTTTCTGTATATATTTATAGGGAAACAACAAATAATGTAAATAACAGTAAAGGTTTGTAGTGTAAATTAACCCATAATTTGTTACAATAATATATAATTACAGCATACCTTTGGTGTTAATACATGTATAAAAATAACCCAATAAGCTTCCGTAAAGCTTATTTATAATTTATAATATGTAAAGTTGTTTTCCTGTCCGGGGGGGGGGGGGGGGG
>NW_018482105.1:0-1662 GCF_002113885.1 Mizuhopecten yessoensis | reverse complement strand
ATGAGTGCAGCAGATTCATTTTGGTGGCTTTTGTGTCCACAAGTAGCGGGCACAAAAGCAAATCCCCAATTCTGCAGGGATTCCCGCATAAGTCGCCTCTAAAGATATAATAGTTGGGAAGAATCAAACTATCTTTGAATATTTCTTTATCATTCTGGGTATTTGGGCAAAGCAATTTTTAAGGATCAAATTTAACAAACTGGTTCAACCAAATATGACCACTGTTAACATAACCGTTTAATGCACGTTACCAAGTTTAATGTCTGCTATTAAAACGTGTGATATTCTAAGCGAGGACCTAGTTTAGGTGTAATCTCAGGGTATGTTGAAAATGAATTTGTAATTTTAACTTAAAACGCGTCATAACTTCGATCACGCCTTTCACAACGCTGTCCAATTGATACCCGCCCTTAGTTGGAAATGTACGTATATAGGATGATGAGAGTCGTTGCCAGACTAACAGCGCCATGTACGTATATAGGATGGTGAGAATCGCTGCCAGACTAACAGCGCCATGTACGTATATAGGATGATGAGAGTCGCTGCCAGACTAACAGCGCCAGGTTGTCGGCTTCCCACCACACCCTGTCGAATCATTTTCCGGTCAAAAATTACTTACTACGAAAGCAAATCAGCGTTTCCGAACTCAATATTGTTCAATATGTGTTTGACGAAACGTGGTCCTTTCCAAGACTAGAAATACGAAAAATACCTACAACCAGCAAAATTAATTGTATTGTACAGGGTTGCTTGTTTAAGCAACGAAATTAGTTACACAGCATGTTCTGTTCGGGCAGGTTGAGGAATCGAGGATCTTGTTCAATAGGTTTTATTTTATTTTATACGCATCGGCCACACACTTACAGTATCAATTAAGCTCTTGATAAACCTGCTGTCCAGCGTCCTAACGGAATGTCGCTATACGTCACCTTTTTATAAATTTGTAGAACATTTCCAGCAACTTCATTTCCCTAATTAATCAAAAGCGTACAAGATTACGAACATCGAAAGCAAATCTTAGATAATACGAATTTGAAGTGCTTTGCTGTGGTTATAGTGGCGGTACACACGGTATTGTCGTTATAGTGACGGAACATGCTGTTGCAATAAAAGTTGCATAACACGTGCTTTTTTCTTTACAGTGACGGTACACGTGTCATTGTCGTTAAAGTTGCGGTTTACGAGTAAATGTCGTTAGAGCGACAGTACCCAGTGCTATTGTCGTTAAAATGACGGTACACTTTTAATTGTCGTTTTAGTGGCGGTACACGTGTTAATGTCGCTAAAGTGGCGGTACACGTGTAATCGTTGTTATAGTGACAGAACGCGTGTTAATGTCGCTAAAGTGACGGTACACGTGTAATCGTTGTTATAGTGACAATACACGTGTTCATGTCGCTAAATTGGCGGTTCACGTGCTATTATCTTTAAAGTGGCGGTACACGTGTCATTGTCGTATAAGTGACGGTACACGTGGTATGGTCGCTCATGGTGTTACTGTTCTAAAACTGCGTTACACATGTTTTTGTCGTTAAAGTAGTTGTACCAGCATTAATTTTAAGCGGGATACGAATGTATTCTGATGAAATAAGAGTCTGTTTACTGCTAAGAAATGCCTTATAGTGTCATTACCGTCACGTCACAGCTCTCCTTGCTCTCCTT
>NW_018482104.1:0-1660 GCF_002113885.1 Mizuhopecten yessoensis | reverse complement strand
TTATCTGTCGTCCAACCCTTTTGACACCATACTATGATATTGTCAATAAAACTTATTGAAATTAATTGTCAACACAAACGTAATTAACAACCCAAAATCGATAAAAAATAATGGGCATGTTATGAACAAACATAGTGACCATTTAAAAAAGTACAAATACGATAAGACAAAATGTTCCGAAACGATAGGTGTAACTTTGCAAAATTAATTGTCTGTTGTTCATTGTGAAAAAACATGAGTTATGCTGTTTTTGTCACATAGATTTTGAGTCTATGATATTATAAATCAGTCAATCATTTACTTAGAAGTATAATTAATGTATTGCTAACATGGGAATATGTATTACAAATTCTGTTCAAATTTAACAGCCCTGTCAATATGAAAATTTGATACTTGTTTATAAACTAAATAGGAACGTTTTGCAATATTAATATTTTTTTGTACTCAATACTCAAATGAAAATTGCCAAACGACTCGTTTTCGGCTCTTGACAAATTGGCACAAATATCTTTTTCATATTTGGAATTGTTTCATCTGTGTACATAGTTATGATATTTTCTGTAGCGCACACGATCTGACTTTTACACATTCTTGTTCATTTTACACCAGCTATTTTCTAATATATAAATCGAAGGGTATTCTGATATTTGTGGGACTTATATTGAATTTAAAGTATTATTCTATTCGACCCCTGGTAAGGGTCTCAATGTAAATATTTCCTTTTGTTCATATTTTTCTAAAGCTTCATTGATTTTTAATTGCAGTTTTGTTAACACTTGCGTTTTAAAGTTTAGTTTCTAAATATACTGTCATTTTCGTAATGATCGTTGGTGACTACTACATTAAGATTGTATGACTGTTAAACAAAGATATGATGTATTAAAACATCATTAATTTGCTTTGTCAAAAAATAAAATAGGATAACGATATAACCTTATTTTTTCAGTTTTGATCAAGTTAACAAAATTTTGACAAGTCAGGTTCAAAACTTAAATGTCATGCTGGCATGCAATGAATTTGTTCAGTTATTATTTTATCAAAAAGCTACAATTCTCCTCATATTACAATCGGTCTGGCTTGGTTAGGCTCGACAAAAAAGGTTAAAAACCTTCAAATATTTTAATGGTTGTTGATGAATAGTTATAAAGCAATACTGAGTCAGTATAGATAATATGGACATTTTGATTTGATGATAATGCGTACATATTTTACCATACAACGATGCATCAGATGTTATGTACTTATTAAGCAATATTCGTGTTTTCTAGAGACTTGCCCCCTAATAAGTCCACCGTAACATTAAACAAAATAACAAAATAACTTCAGACAATAACGATAGGATGAAATACTTCCATTTAATGTAAACAAACATAATGATGTAAAAAAAAAATGAAAACAATTTTAGATCATAAATGTAGAATGCACAAACAGAAGGAATTTAAAACACCACAGAAAACCTTTTATTGTCTATTGTCAAACTAAACTGTTTTCTTCTTCTACTTCCTTACAATGACTTCCTGATGCATACCTCGAGTCTTTCTTGTCACGTGATAGCATGGGAAAACATAAATGATCGACGATACCGGCTCCAAATGAATCTCCTGCAACGTTGACTATTGTCCGAAATCGCTCACTGAATTTAGAAACAATAAGAAATGTT
>NW_018482103.1:0-1660 GCF_002113885.1 Mizuhopecten yessoensis | reverse complement strand
ATGTGCATGTCTTACGCCGGGATATTGAAATTGTACACCCTAGCCATATTGAAGACAGAGGACATGCACATTTTTTCCTGCAAAAATACCATTAATTTATACAAGCAAAATGTTCAAATCTGCACATACCTGCTATTTGTTCTTCTGTTAGTTGATCTGCCTGAAATGTACAAAGAGTGAAAAATTATAAGTCTACGAGCATATATTTGTGCAAATTGGAACAAGCGTGGACCGATTATGCCAACCGATTATCAATCAGATAACATTGTTTTGCATGTATTTACTACACAAGCGACATCAAGAAACAGACATACATAACCTAAACAATATTTTAAAATCAATTCAACTTCATCAAGCTGGTACGCCTACATTTGAATTATTACAAGTGTTGTGTATGAAGGGAGACAACTTGCAATAGTTTATTTTCTTGTAACATTTAAAGTTCCCAATTGTTGCCAAGGTGTACTGGGGAAAATTTGGTTTCATTTGTACGAATATTTTTTTTCTTGAAATTGGCCTGTCAGATTATATCGAGACAACCAGTGTATCGTTTACACTAGTTTATTACACTGAAATACATAATCGAAAAATACCAAGGTGCTATAATATATTAGTTATCAAAAGTTGTTTGCGTCGATTAGGGGAAGGTGTTGATATTTTCGGCCACCTTTTCTGTTAACTCATTCACCCCTGAACTCAATGAACTATTCTAACCTTTGAATTGGACGAGTTCAAATGTGTCTTCAGGGGTGATCGAGTTAAAGTTGATCTATATTTGTACAGGTGTCACATGTATCGTTCATACCTCAAATTAAAAGGACATCACTCTTCATTTTTAACTTTTTGCTGAAGCAAGCTATATAACTTGTGTTGTTATTTTCGGCCATGTGTTGTATTTTTTGTCGCAGGCGTTACGATTTTGGACAACAAGTTATTTGAAAACATGTTTAAAATGTTTTTTAAATTACTTATTATTGCCCAAAACAATGATTATTTGTTAGTCAATGTATAATCACTGATGACAAGATTGTTTTCACTCACTTTTGAGAGAACTTATGCCAAAAAAATAGTTAAAATTGAAGGAAATATCATAGCTACAGTAGGTTTATATAAATTACCTTCCTTTGTAACCAGGCTAACTTTGATAATGACTAAACATTATGTCAGATGTCATTGATTGTTAAGGGTGAATTTGGGGTCATTTCAAGAACCCTATGCCTGAATAGTTTCCTGCTCTATTTTCCCAAAGAAAGATGAGCGTTACAAAATCATTTTTATCCTAAAAGTCATGCTTCTGTGAGGGCATTTTTTCAGAGTGACAATACGATACACATATACCCCTGTTGAAAAGAAGCAGAAATATCACTGGACATGCCTTTAATCAATAACAGGTTATTTTAAATGGTAGGGAAGTATATATTTTTTAGTTGATCATCAAAACAACGCAAATTTACGTACTAATTTTAAACAACAGTTAATATACTACTTCCGTTCCAGTTTATCCTGGTTTATAAAGATGTTTTATCCCTCTTTTAAACTGAAAACATGTACTTAGGGGCCTACTTCATAGCAACTGGTCTACACAACAACATGCATACATAAGTACATTAGCATTCAAATTGAATAGTAGGCTGCTAGGCAACGTTGGGGGGGGGGGGGG
>NW_018482102.1:0-1660 GCF_002113885.1 Mizuhopecten yessoensis | reverse complement strand
AAGTGTGAGATCAATACCAGGTGAGCGATGCAGGCCCATTGGGCCACTGTTTACATCTGAGAAAATAACTTTAGTCTTCCTGGTGTCGAAAAATCCCCAGGTATGTGTACATGCTGGTGGCAGATATGTTTACTTCTGTATGTGTATGGGACCGTGCCGAACTGTGTATTAACACTTGTCGATTAATGTCAATTTTTAATCATCATGAAAACACAATGTTTGAACTATAAACCCACCAGCTAAAATATTGTAGCATGCCTTATAATCAAGATTAATATATAATTTTTTGAAACTAAATCGTATTTATAGTTAAAGCAATTCCCCTATTTATATCAACCGTAATTATTATCACACACCGCTCGTCTGCGGACGCAAGGTGGTATCGCCCAGTATGTTATCGTTCGTACATAGTAAGCACATCAGGCATCGTGTAACGTAATGTTAACCCACATCTGTACAAAATCGTAGGTCAAAGACTGACGACCCAATGTCACTCAGTACAGTAACAGGTAATACAATTTTATTGTTGCAACTCATTAGTTTGATGTTTTGTTATTTATTTCATGATACGTAGTTTACATGCATTCCGTCCGGGTCCTCAGTATATATAGCCTCTCCACCGCTACAGCTAGGTTCTAATGTGTCCGCGTAAACAATAAAGTTCTTGCTAATGACAATAGAAAAAACCCATAGATTATATTACTAGTATAGAGATATATACTCCAAAAGTTAGTAAAATAACACTTAATTGTCGCATTGAATAACAAATTGGTTATTTCTAGTGTACACTTTACCGGACAGATAAATGCATTTCAGTTTGAAATTTGGTGCCAATAATCGCATACAGTTGTTTTACATGATGACAAACTCTAACAACCTAGCACGGGTTATAACATGGTCAATCCTTTCTGAGGAGCAAAAAAAAATCAAATGCCAGAAAGGAATTATATATGTTTTACATTGTTCGTTCATTGTGTCTGTTGCTGCTCTGTTGGGTATTATTTTCGGCGAACAGCGGTATCTTCAGTGTACTTTTGACTGTATAACACGAAATATTCGTGGGTATTATCCTACGTGGTTTGAAGCTATTTAGATCGTTTCGTGGTACACACTTTCGTGGACATCCTATATTAACAAACAGTAGACACGTGCATCAATCAAATTCGTTGTAGTTATTTTTCTGGCTCAAAAGCAACCACGGAAACCACGATTATTGATGCGCAACGAACTTTTCATGTTATACACTAAGCTACAAATAGACATGTGTAGGGATTGCTGCAGAAAACGTTTTATGAATCAAAATGGAATAGAATATATTTTGTCTTTAAAACTAACAAGTTATAACTGGATTTTTTTCAGACTGTAATGATGGATATTACGGGCTAGACTGTACACCATGTCCTAGAGGCTGTAGCACTAACACATGTGACAAAACGTCAGGAAGTTGTGTTCGTAAGTAGTATTCAGCACGTTAGAAGTCGGAAGATAACACTTTACAATAAAATGATTAACGACCGATACCTATCCAGCAGCGTACAGTTTTGTGATGAAGGATAGACAGTTTTACACTACTAATAACGTACAGTATATGTTTTCATTTCAAAGAGTTTATCAATGATATAATGCTAAGGTAGCAGTGTAGAGTAGCGTACGATGGCCA
>NW_018482101.1:0-1660 GCF_002113885.1 Mizuhopecten yessoensis | reverse complement strand
CACACAATCTATCAAAGGGAGGAAACAATTTACAAATCAGGAAACAAGTTACAAATCAATGTACCGGTAACAATAAGATACCCTGTTTACATACTCATGTTGTAGCAAAGTAAAAAAAAGTAAAAAAATAAATCAACCATGAATGCTTTAAAATTTTGAATACATTACAAATTTGTTACAAAACTCCTCCAGTGTTTGTGAAGCCATTATTTTTTTATGTTTGAACTTGCACAAACTAGTGAAAGTAATTTTACATATTTATACACAGGCAGCTGATCACATGACAAATTGAACAGAAATGTCATACACTGTAGTGAAGTGAATTTAGTCAACTTTAAAAAAGTGTTAAAAAACATTCTTTGAGAATATTTTTCATTTGATACAGTCCAAAATATGCAACAAAGTACAATATGAATAAGAATAAGATTTTTGAGAAATATTGAGCCACATTATCAAGCTACACTTAATCTCTTGGTACATGTATAAAACTAAAATTATAAATTTGAAGAGTTTTTTTTACATATCAAGCTTTTTCCATACCAGCAAAACGAAATGATAAAAATTACTGTACCATAATCTTTATAATACATGTACATATATACATACACTATAACACCTATGAACACACTGCTGATGAAGTCTTATCAAAGTACAACCCATAACACTCTCAGTGAACTTTGTTAAAGCACGAGTCCAATACTTACAATATATACACTATAACACCCATGGCCCATATATCACACTGCTGGCTGTAGGTTTTATTATCTATTATTTCTGGAGCTGTAATCAAAAATACAAGGACATAAAAAACACAAGGACATAAAAAATACAGGCAAATAAACACAAATTAATTATTTGGTCTTTAGTACAAAATCTTTTGATAAAGATATAAACTATCATAAGACATCTATTCATACTATTAATCGTGTAAAACCGAAAATGTACAGGAAATCCAATAAACCTGTCTAAACAAGAAATCATAGAGGTTTATGTCAGGTAATCAAATCTACACACAAGAGTTGGCCAGTTTTAATTAAAATTAGTTTTTTTTTTAATTTAACAATAATTAATTAAACACTATTTATAAAAGTCCTTGTCCCACTGTTGGCAATATACTAAAGAGTATTAGGACAATTGACTGGTCCGGGGAATTACTGTTGATCAGGTGGCTAATTAGTTGGTTAAAGTGTCAGATCATCTCGTACCAGTCTGGTTCATTGCATTTTCAATCTCAGAAAACTGTTGTGACTCTTTTTATTTTTTTTATTTATTATTTTTTAGGTGAAAGTTCTGCTATATCTGGGTTTCTGATCAAAGTGTCCAAGTACATAGTTACAGTGTGTAGCAGTGGAACAGGGATCCTTTAAAAGGCATGAAATGTAGAAAATGTGTGCATATACACACACACATCATACATGTTCACACATGACTCTCTGAACTTTAGACAGACACTCTACCAATTGAGCTACCTGGTCGTCGACAATCGACCCAGTCTTGTTCCACTACACTCCTCCCTCCTTTTTTTTAAGTATTTGCCCCTGAAGACACAACTGTTACAACCCAGGTTTAGGTATACCCTTGCTAAGCATACTCCCAATGCTTGAAACATGGGTTGGCAAGCTCGCCAATTTTGTAACAGGAGAAAGAGAAATGCAATGGC
>NW_018482100.1:0-1659 GCF_002113885.1 Mizuhopecten yessoensis | reverse complement strand
CCTGTTCACCTGCCTCTACAATGTTCCACTCGTTACTTTACAAAACTTTACACTCCTCGTGCAGGATCTCAAATGAGTCATGATTTAAAACATGTGATAATCAGATCTCCATGAAATTAAACATGCCTGTAGTAGGTTTAATTAGTCAGATGGAAAAGTGAATTATTTCAAATTTTATTTATCCGGACTATTCCAGTAAAAGAATATTTGACCACAAGGCTCCAAAAAATAAATACTACATTGAGGAATTTAACTTGAGCTTTTCATGAGTGTACATGAAAATGTTGTCATACTGTAACCTTTGTCCCATGAAATTTTGACACAATAAAGATTTTTGGCAATTTATAAAGGTGTCTTATAGAAAGGGCATTATAGGTACATTTCACTTTTCCTAAAAAAAGAGCATTATATAGATTTTATCCCATATAATTAAGCGGAATTATATTGAGATTTTACTGTATATAAACAAGGAGCAATTGTATTGAAATATTACTGTACATATACGAAGGGCATTCATTATATTATAATTAAGGCTTTTGCTTGTTGGTTCTGTGGAAAAAGTTGTTTTTCATGATGGATATCAATGCATGTACCTTGCCCATATATCAGTTTCCTGTAGTTGACCCTCTCTTTCTGTCTCTTTCTAAAGGATTCCGCTGCAAACTCTGCCAGGTTACTCTTCCATTTCAAGTGTCCTTCTGGAAAAAAATTCAAAAAATTTCAATATATTACACTGTAAAGTATACTTTCCAAGAACATTCTCCGATGTAATGACGCATGAATGTCAATAATTAAATATAATTTTAAACACTTTAATGTAAAAAAAATATGAAATTGACAAATTATTTAATAGTAATTTCCAAACATGAAATTACCTATAAAATCTTATTTCTTTTATCTAAGAGAGGTAAAATTTAAATAGTTATTACATTGAACTCGCAACATATTTGTTGTATGCGTGATACACATACTGACATCTTTTGCTTTTCTTTTCATTTTTTTTTGTTTGAAAATAGTTCTCATACAGCATCAATATAAACTACCTTCTTCTTCAGACTCTCTTTCCTCTTCTTCACCATCCTCAGTTTCTTTGAAATCCTCGTCACTTTCAGCATCCTCATCACTATCCTTATCATCTGCTTCATCACCCAAACCCTCATCGCTTTCAATGTCACTTTCATTGTCACTGGTTTCAGGAGATTTTGGCACATTTGGCGATTTACATGAATTTTTCATAATCTTAGAGGTCAACAAAGTATCACTTTTACTTTTCACAATTTTTTCTTTTGGTGATTTCATTGAATCAACTGTACTAATGTCCATATCTTCCTCCGATTCTTCATCGTCACTTTCATCATCAGTTTCATCATCATCTGTACTGTCATCATCAGAAATGTCTCTTTCATCCTCTAAAGTTTCATCTTCATTGAATGAATGTGACGATGAAGTATTTTTGTTTGCAAATACAATTTCGTTGTCAGAGTCCTCATCATCGCTTGCATTGTTTGTTTTATCATCTAACACATTTTGGCTGCTTTGTTTTGCAGATGAAACCTCATCTTCATCTGTTTCTAACTCATCTTCATCTGTTTTTAAGTCTTCTTCCTCTCCTTCACTATTTCCACTTTCCTCACTATCATCATCATCATCATCATCATC
>NW_018482099.1:0-1659 GCF_002113885.1 Mizuhopecten yessoensis | reverse complement strand
TAACATTAACACACAGGTAACATTAACACATAGCTAATATAAACTTACAGGTAACATTAACACATGGGTAATATACACTTACAGGAAATATTTACTTGCAGTTAGTTTAGTAACAGGTTCAGTTGTGTATCAAGCTATTTCAACTTCATAATTTATCATTTTTTTTCCCTTTTTTGCAAATGTTAAGAAATATTTTTTAATTAAAGGTGATAATTTTTTATCCCAGAACAGTCTTTTTTGGTTTTCAATTTTAGTTCATCATGAACAAATCTCCAATTTTTACTTCTATTTCAATGTGTCCTATATAAGCTCAAGAATCTTAGTTGTGACTTCATTGATTCACCAAGTCTGTGTAGAATCAGGAACCTTTCTCTTTAAACCCTGTCTATATTAAGCCCATATAATGAGATCAACCATTGTCATGGTAACGTATTGAATAAACATTTATAGCAGGAGATCCCTTAAGTATTTCATTATGCAGAAGAAATGAGATTAAGGACTGCAGCATTGACCACCTACAGCTAATGACAAGGATCAATTTCATTTACAGGTAGCTGGGTCGGAAATGTTTGCAATAAACATACCGTCCAGGAATCCCACATAGGTATTTCAGCAATAAATTTTATAGATGTGGCAGACACGCTGCTATAAATGCCACCTGTGTATGAAATAGACTGAATTGTGTATCATACCTACCTACATATCCTCTTTGTCCCCGGTGGGACATAATTATAAGGTCATTGTGTATCATACCTACCCTCTTGTCCCCGGTGGGACATAATTATAAGGCCATTGTGTATCATAATATTTACTAATTAACCATGATGCGCTATTGCACGTTATTCAGTTAAATGTCTGTGACACATGTGGCAGTTATACCAGTATGTCTGTGACACATGTGACAGTTGTACCAGTATGTCTGCTACATCTTTGCATTTATTGCTGATATTTTCATTTTTATATAAAAATATTGTTAAGACCAGAATTGATGTTTTTCCAAAAATTCTTAATTTCTTACTGATATCGGCCAGGCCAGGTCAATAACTAGAATGGCAACACGGGAACAGCTGACCTTATGCCCTGTTTGTTAAACAAAATTGAAAAGTACTTTCATATTTGATTTGGTATTGACTTTCTAGAAAATAAATAATTTGTAGTTAATAAAATAAGCCATTTTAAACTAACATCATGTGATTAAAGTGCTGGGAAATTTTAAATAAAACTTTGTTTAAACAGCTGTTCTACAGGCCCATACCGGTAGTCCAATAACCAGGAATCAATGGTTCTCAGGCTACTCAAAAGGCATTGGCATTGATACTCTGGTAAATGCCACTTCTCATAGAAAGAATATATATAGAAGGGCATTACTCACAAAATGAAAATATATATATCAATAAGGTATTTTGGTATACTGTATAGCGCTTTAAATATGAGGGGTCAGTGGTTACAGCACCCAGACTTAAAGTCGCACTATACAGTTGTAGCCCAAATTCAAAGGGAAGTAAATATATCTACGAAAAACGACAGAGGAATTCTAAAATGCTTTGACTGCGATGGGACAGGGATTTGTAAATATAGGTACATACTCGTCAACTCTCCCTATTTAGGAGGGACACTCCTGATTTTGGACCCTAAAATTGAGCATTTTCAACCAGTGAA
>NW_018482098.1:0-1659 GCF_002113885.1 Mizuhopecten yessoensis | reverse complement strand
ACATTGTTGTGATGGGTTTGGTATGTTGTTACATTGGTGTGATGGTTTGTTGTGTTGTAACTATTTTCTGATGGATGGTTATGTTGTTACGTTGTTATGATTGTTTCTGTTGTTTAGATTATCTTGCCATTGGTTGCGGTTGGAATTTTAATAGTATTGTGATGGTTTGTGATGCTATAAACCTTTTGTGGGATGATAGGACCATTATACAAACTGTACCGTTTTGTTGTTTACAATTATTATCTGTTATAGATATAGATAGAATGGGAGGGGAAGATCTACTCTGTGAAATAACATGGAAACAAGTTTACGAAGCATTCTTTTGTTTCATCGTTAATGCCTTTTCCAAATTTACAGCAAAACCCTGATTTTTTCTTCATTCCTGCCATCAGAATTGCTATGCTATTCCGAATGTATTTGATTCATCTGTGCGTGAGTTTCGTGTTTGTTGAAAACTTGGGTACATACGGTGCAGTGTTGTAATCGATCACAATGCGACCTGACACGTGCGCGTGCAGCGTCTTATTGACCGAACGACAACGGAGTGTCAACAATTCATTACAATAGGCTGTCGTACGTTGATAAGTTTCAGGAAGTTACTTTACTTCCGAGACGGACTACAATCCAATTATCGACCCTTTAACGTAACTTGTCTGGTCAACGAAACAGGGCAATAATTCAGTCGGGCGAAGCGAACTCAAAATGGACATGGTGCATGATATAGTCAAACGTGAATAACATAATTATGTACTTCTAATCTTCACCATTTTTTTCGGTAGGAAGATATGTGAAAGGGGTACAAAATGTATGGGGTTTTGGAGGGGGTTATTGTCTTTACCGCCTCTCCCGCCTTTTTTTAAGTCTCAGTAAATGCTTTATGCAATGAAATTCAGATACATGAGCAAAATGTATCACAAAACAGACCGAGAACTGAAAACCCTTTTAAGTCCTACGTCAAATATTTTTATTTCAATAAATCACGTTGTATTTTTATTGTTATCAATATGACAAAATATAAAATGATACATAGCAGAAATATTTCAGTGCCATTATCGACTGAGACGTGCCCGGTATGACAGTTTTCTGTGTCAGGTTTTACACTCAACATGTTGTTACTATGATCGATGGATTATGTGTCAAATAACAAAGGGGCTGATAACAATTGTATCTTATGCTATCTTGTCATTACGTTTTTCAAAAACGAAATTGTGCTTCTTCAAATGCGTTGATCGAATAATGTATCTACTCGTGGGTTTGACAACACACAAAATATATCAGTTCGTACTCTTACGTTTTTTTTTGCATAAGATTGAAATCACACATATATCATAAATCGAAACGTATAACAAAGAATGCATTTTCATAACAATACTTTTACTGTCAAATTAAGGTCTAAATAACATCATCTGATCAGTTTTTATTAATCATGTCGCCTTATCTGTATAGTAGAATCCTACCTAAATCATATATGTCAGTGATATAATTTGATGGAAATCAGGTATCAGTAATGTTTTTTCTGGTTATACGAGGTATACATAATCTTGGTAAAGTCTGTCTTTACTGGTATATAGTGATATATCGTATTTCATATTTACTTGTCGTGGGTTTTTTACTTGTATAAGGTGACATATCAGTATGTACTTACGCGTGGTGGTGTTG
>NW_018482097.1:0-1659 GCF_002113885.1 Mizuhopecten yessoensis | reverse complement strand
ACGAATATGATAATAACTTCATGACAGTAACATAATTATCGTTGGTCTGGGAGGTCTTTATCAGTGTCACACTGACCGTTTTCTGAAGTCGGGAAGGGTGCGGGAAGATGAGGCGATGAACACTGGCCACTGTGGCCACCAGGATGATGACATTGCCATGAGACTCCCACACTGTCACACCACCAAAGATCTGAGTTTCCAGGAACTTAAATCGCACTTGTGATCCCAGCAGGTTAAAGTCCAGACTCTGCTCCACCAACTCAAGCACATCATTGCTAGTTCTCCTGGAGTAGAATTTCACCAATATAAATAATGACAATGTAAAAAGTGCTATAATTCAGAAGTCAACGTAATGTACTGATATCCCTGGGTGCTAGTTTATATCATTGTATTTTATCTTAAACAAGGCAACATATCTAATTATGTAGAAATAAAAAATCTGCTGATAAGATAGCATGAGTACTATTTATCAGGATTGGAATTCATAAAATTAGCAAGAGGCAAACTTAGTCAAAGTTTTTTTTCATTTATCTGTTTTTTTAAAGTATTTTAACATCGTTGACACATGTGACCTTAAAGCACGAGTCAGTGTTATTCCATTGACAAAATAAATTCTCAATTGCAACAAGCAACACAACAGGTTAAAAACCTGTCTCCAGACATCATGGTTCAGTGTATAAACAAATTGAACCTCAGGCACATATCATCCATGTGACCTCAGTTATTTTGTTACTTAAATGTTACAACAGCCTGTTCCTTTATGAATTGGGAAAATAAAGCAATTTTTATATTGAAATTAGGAATATATTCCTCAGTTTTTTGGTCATTTTTTAGCTATGGGAAACAGCATGTATTTGGCAGTAAAACTGAGCAAAAACATTTGAAGAAACCTTCGGCATCATTCCCATACGCTGTCTGGGGATACTTCAGATTTCGCATAAGTATGTGTACTATTTGTTACACTGACGTGACTTACAAAACAGGCAACACAACAAATATGACTACCCATATGCATCTTAAAGAGGAAGCATGACATTTTTTGGGGGGCCTAAGGCATCAATATCGCCATTAGAGAAAAAGACATCAGTGACGACAAAACATGGAAGTCCTGCACAATTATTACTATTTATAAGTAAGAAACAGTCAAATGCGTCTTCCCGACATTTCCATCGAGGCCAAAACATTTGACATCAAAAGTCCATGACATGAAGCAATCAGAACAGCGATCTATAGGCGGATTCATTGCTATAGATATGAGGTTGCCAGGTTTCTAACATGCTTATTATGGCTAGGTACAAGTACACAGTGTCGAGAAGAACATGAATGATCTTGAGCTATGATTTAGTATATTCAAATGATCAACAGTGACATTTATATTAACGTGATTTTTTTTTAAAATATTGTCCATTAGAGTAGAAGAAATACTTACAATTGTTATTTCGTTTTCTTCATTTAGTTTTGTATCATTTTGAGGAGAATCAGCTAATTAACATTCCTTTACATTTATATATTCATTTTATTTCTTTAGTATAGCATTGTATTAAAAGTACCGGTATTGTATCATATCGAAACGTACAGAACCGTGAATGCTGTACCGCGATACGTATTGTATCGTGAGGTAGGTGTATCGTTTCAGCCTTGCATTATATATATATATAT
>NW_018482096.1:0-1659 GCF_002113885.1 Mizuhopecten yessoensis | reverse complement strand
ATATTCTTGCACCAAACATCCCATCCGGGGCCTCAAATAAATGTAACCTCTTCACTACTAAAGCTAATTTGAATGTTCCGCGTAAAAAATGTAGTCTGTCCGTACAAGGAAGAAAACATATTTCATTGTTCAGATTTTTTTTGATCTACAACATCAGGAATCTTACAACATCAAAATAATACATATAATGACAAACAGAATATTTACAATGCAGATTTTGAATGTTAGCCTATGAATGAATACATCGGTTTGTGAAAATTCCACGAAATGGCATCGCAGAAAGGTGCCAGACAGATAGGATGAGATACAAAAATCTAGCACAGGGTATCACTTTGGATATCCCTGTCTGAGGTGTGAGAAAGATGAAGCAGTTTGTCAACACAACGAGAATTAAAGTATCTTGGACACATAATTAGTGAGAGAGTAAAATGTTGGATGTCAGGTCAGGAACATTTATAATGTTTAAAAAGCCTGAAATATGTTTATGTTGTAAATAGGAGAAATTTCAATATTCTTAATTTGCTACCATTTGCCATTTGGGGTGCATTCAAGATCATGAATTGTAGGTTGAGCTATGTATACTTTGGATTTGAATGCCTTGTCTGCAGAGACCATCTGTTCCATATTGAACAGCGTTTGTGTAGATTTTAAGGAACAGAACTGTTGGTTTAGGAATATATTCTCTAATAATTTTATTCCAATATGGTTATACCAATGTGAAAACACATGGTATTGCTTGGAAACAAAAATATGAACTTCAGGTTTCGGGAAATATAAGAAAGTATAGTTATCATATGATTGCAGACATGTAATTCACTAGTCAGAACCAGTACTACAGTTTGTTAGTTTAGTACGTTTACAATTGAGTTGAAGGGAAATTCCTGCTAGCTAAGTCACTAACCAGATAGTTTACCATGGTGACAATGAGGTTAAAAAAAAGGGTCTCTGACCACTGCCAAAAATGTAACTATGCATTAAAAAGAAATCTGCCATGAATATTGTATTATTTTCATCAATCATTTTTGCAAAGATAACCATACCTAGTGGCACTTTTTGCGAAAAAAGAATGAAGTTGAAATAAACAAAACATAATCAACAACAGGTGTTCAAGTGTAAACAAATTCAGCATGTCTTGATGGGGCTTCAGATTGTTAAACTATCTCTCTTACCGACGGAGCTACATGGTCATTGGAAGTATCCTGGCTTAACTGGTTTCACTTATATACAAAGCGAAATTAAGGGGAGGTAACTGTATATACAATATACCACAATGTAGTGGGACAGGGATCCTTAAGTAATATCATAGGCAAGTTCCTCTGATGAATTAAGGTAAACAAGATCATTCTACAAAGAAATTCACGTAGACTCATCAGTTTTGAATGTTTTTCTCATGCAAACCTTCCTATCAGAATTTTGTAAGAATTCCAATTTGGGTCAGTGCTAATACAAGCATAGCTTTACAATTACCTTTTTAGAAAGAAAATAATTTCATATATCATAGATATACATGTATATTAAAGACAAATGTTTAGGTTGATGTTCTAGCTTTTCTATGTTGTGTCTGTGTGACAGATTATTTACAAGTGTATACATTTATTTAACATTCTATCATACTTAATAATAATAATAATATACAACATTTGATATAGCGCCCTATCT
>NW_018482095.1:0-1658 GCF_002113885.1 Mizuhopecten yessoensis | reverse complement strand
AAAAAAAAAAAAAAATCCTCGATATCGGCTGTGTCTCGATGCAATATTCTATATAGGTTATTAAGCATTAAAATAATAATTCGTGTTCTTCTTTTAAAGGAAACAACAAAACTGTTTTTTTCTTTGTAATGAATTTAAAAGTGATAATCAATAAAAACAGTTAATTTTAATATCTGTTGAAAAACGCGAATCAATCGTCGCATTCGTTTGGCTTAACAAAGTAAATAAAATATAAATACTGCAGTCTGTTCTTTCAAACAATTCAACATCGTACACTTCATATCGAAACTAGCAATAATCCAGGACATTTGCTTTAATAGTTTTATGATACAAATGTAAAACAACATTTTAAGAAATATAACATATAATTAATAAAATTGATAACAAGGCATCCTTAATCGTTTTTTTGATTGAGTGTCTACCATGACAAATGTTGTTCAAAATCTTGTTGCATGATAGCACAAAAGATAACTTTGTTTGTTTGGAGAAGAAATTAATGTATTTGTCTACGTTTGTGACACAAAATCAGATACGGAAAAAACGGAAAAAACAACTGGTCACGTGACGTGAATTTTGACATTCTATTCGCCTTAGCTTACAATTAAATATATTTTGAAAACAAAGCTGACCATGCTTTGTAATGTACTAGCAAATACAGAGGGAAAATTACAATGCTTAAATTATGACACGCTTTAAATTGTGTCAAGCAGGTATCAAATTTCCAAGATCTGTCTTGTTCACTACATATTACTTTTCATAACTCTGTTTTCATTCGGAACATCTCATGCCTTTTAATGTATTGTGCCTTATAGTCTTGAGAGCAACCGCATTAATAGACAAAGATGCATTTTTTTTTCATCATAGTTTTATTATATACACAAACAATGTACGTATTGATAGGGCAGCAACGTTTCAAGACCGACTGGTATCTTCGTCAAACTATGACTGAGTGTTCATAGCTTGATAAAGGAACACGTCGTCTTGAAATGTAACGACATGTTCAATAGGTATATTGTTTAGGTAAAAAGTTACACTTTGATGCATACATATTTCCAAACTGATTAATCTTAATAAAAAATAATAATGGTGCAACTGTGTTTAGAAACAGTGCAGGATCCATTCATGAACATTTTTCCATTTTACCATTGGCACATTTTATCAATGTCATCAATGTTTCTCAATACAATATATGGCACTATAACAATCGCTTGTGAAACAGCGCATAATCATCAACTTCCGGTATTAAAACGACAGCTTATGGCATCGCGTCGTGAATCCAAAAACTGCAATACATGCAATAACACATCTGTATACAATTATCATTGATGTACGTAATTCCCTATTGTAATGATGCTCAGTTAGCATTGAAACCAGTCAGCTAACTTATACTTACTTGCATCTTGTTTACAGTATAAAGAAAAACAATTACTATCTACGGTCGATAGAGTTGAATGTACCATGGTTGATACCAAACATATTCCCGTGCAGGTGTACTTTTGTGTCGACGCTGTGGTATTTTTCCTACCTTACCCAAGCAAACAAAATGTAAAAGGTGATACAAGGTATATTATGACATCATTGCTATCCTCCTGATGTCATAATGCGGACAATTGATGCAATGTCATTATCGTAAGAGCTTTAAAAACAAAATGGTATGT
>NW_018482094.1:0-1658 GCF_002113885.1 Mizuhopecten yessoensis | reverse complement strand
AAACACCGGAGGGACTACTCGAGAGATGGATGTAGGTCAACAGTCCTACAGAGTAGTGTGCATCGTCAAGGCATCAAGCATTGGAACGCTGAAAACAAACAATCGAGAAAACGACACTTTGGGCTACTGATGTACCGCTAGAGGTGACAAGGAAGGACGTGACACCCCTACGGTGCTATTGGAACAACAAGACAACGGATATAGTGAGCTGGTTGTAAGTAAAAAGGCAGCAAACTCCTTCTAAAAGGACAAAATCATACACATATTCTTTCTGAATTGTTCTTGGCGTAAACATAGGAACTACTATCCATAAACGAATGCCTGGTAGGTGTTTCAAAGGACAAAAAGACAGTTTGCAACATACCATTGTTCCGTTAACAAAGAGAGAGAGAGAATAAAACTGCCAACATGGTTACAGAAGAATCGCTCCGAAGCAAATATTAGCGTCAGTATAATCATGACTGAAATATAAGATAGCAGATGTATTGTTGTGGTGTTATTATTGTTTACCTCGAGACGAATTACATCGGAGGCGTCGTTAGTGAAGCGAATTAGTATGGTTAAGGTAAGTGAAGATTCTAGTTCATTATGAACAACCTAACATAAAGCATTTTTTCATATAAACACAACAAATAAATGTGGGTGTGGCCTTCGACTTTTTATTTCACTAAATAGTACATATAAACGCATAGGCCTTTTTCTTTTATATATCTTCCTTCATCTTCCATCCTTCCGCCCTTCTGCCAGCTCGCATCTACGGTATCCAACACTCGGAGAATCCAGACATCGAGGCGGAAAGCTCGTCAGTCCCTATTTGTTGAAAAAGAGTAATTAATCAATGTTAAATCACACGATAAAAACTAATTTTCTGTCTAAGTTAATTGACCTTCAAGACTCGAATGACGAACGTGACATTAAAACCACGTTATTCACCTATTGACACTCGTGTCGCACCTGTATCACGTGCGAGTCACTTTGACCTCTAATCTGTGTCACTTTGACCTTTCACCTATGTCACTTTGACCTCTCAGACAGACACTACAATGTTTACCAACAACGGTTAACTGTGACTATAATAGATGCATTTTCGTTGTTTGTTTGTTTGTGATTGAACGTCCTCGCCATAGCCAGAGTCAAATGAGGACGGAGGCAAGGTCAGTAGTCTTACTTGCAGTCAGATGATCATGGTCACCGTTATAGTTTACTGCCGTGTTTGTCAATGTTAATTCAGAGCTTGATTTAATGTGATATGCGTATTGATTCAAACGCTATTGGTACTACGATTTTACAAGTAGTCTAGTACTTCACAATCTACCCAGTTCTAGAATTGAATATTCTAAAAAATGAGGATGAAAGGCAGGGAAAGAGGATCAGAGATTGAAGACCCATAGTCTAGTTCGGCTTGACATAGTCTTGGCTAGTGCGTAGCATTTTTAGACATGTCAATGGTTTGACAGCTTATATAAGGCTTTCATGTACCCGTATAGTGCATCAGGTGGGTCTTCGCTGGTTTGTTGAGAGAGGATGCATGCGTTTTTCGTTTTTATTGAATGTATCACAATGACAGTACATATTTCTTAGTACATGTTCTAAGTTGGGATAAATATGTTGAACACTAGTTTAGCAGTTTGTGGTGAATTTGTGTTAACATGCCTCAT
>NW_018482093.1:0-1658 GCF_002113885.1 Mizuhopecten yessoensis | reverse complement strand
TGACAGGCCCCAGTGTGAGTGTGACAGGCCCCAGACAGCCATTGCACACTTCAGTGCGTTATTGCTGAGCGTTTCTTAGTCCTGGTAACTATTGTACATTTTAGTTTGACATAGTGTAGTTATTTAGACCTCTAGTAATTATTGCACACTTTAGTATGACATAGTTGAGGTTTTCAGGCCTCTAGTAACTATTGCACACTTTTGTGTGACATAGCTGAGGTCTTCATACCTCCAGTGACTATTGCACACTTTAGGGTGACATAGCTGAGTTCTTCATACCTCTAGTAACTATTGCACACTTAATGTGACATAGCTGATGCCTTCAGACCTCTAGTAACTATTGCACACTTAAGTATGACATAGCTAAGATATTCATACCTCTAATAACTATTGCACACTTTAGTGTGACATAGCTTAGATCTTCATACCTCTAGTAACTTTTGCACACTTTAGTGTGACATAGCTGAGGTCTTAGTATGGCATAGTTGACGTTTGCAGACCTCTAGCATACATGTTAGTATCACATAGTCCTGGTCACTTTTGTTCACTGGTGAGTGTAACAGACCTCTGGTAACTACATGTATACTACACTTAGGTATACATGTAGTAAGGCATCAGTTAGTGTGCATGCTCCATACAACTATTGTACACGTAAGTGAGACATTGATTAGTGTTTCAGACTCCTGGTTATTATTGTATACTTTAGTGATATTCAGGTAAGTGTGACCTCTAGCAGATATTGTACACTTTAGTGTAATGAGACATTAGTGAGTGTGACAGTTCCTGATAAATTGCGTTGCATAACTTTTTATATATAAATCACTAAAATAAGTAAACCGGGTAGAAAAATAGATCGCCTCATGAAATAACTTTTGCAAAATAAAAATAGGATTTATATTACTATAGGATATTGATCTATTCTGATTTGAGGTAATCCAATATCTGCAATATACAGATTATCAACAATCTGATAACGTGTGTCTGTATTAGATATAAATCATTACAATAGAACTGTTTGATTTAAGTGATGGATAACTGCTTTATGTTAACAGTTGGATCTTGAATTGTGTTATACAAGTTATTATGTAAATGATTTGATATTCTTTATATATATATTGCATGACATTTGAATGATGAATAAACTGCTGCAGTTAGAGATCAAAGTAATATTGACAGACATTTATCCATGTTTGACAGAAATCTTTTCAATCATGTGTTTTTAATTCAAGAGTTTTTTTCCTTGCCTTAAACAAAACAAAAACCGTTTGATTTGATTTTAACTACAAAGGTGCGATTCGGCCTGGTAAACCACATGTTTGTCACATGGAGGTAACATGCAAAAAGTGCTTGAAAGGCAAGAAACGAGGTTTTGATATGATTTATGTTTTTCTGGGTGTCTAGGTCATTTTGATAATTAATATGTATGTTTTATATACGATCCCATTGAACTCGAAGAAGAAAAGACAAGAAAGTAATTTGCTATGATTAATATCCAAAGACAAATTTAGAAAGGAAATGTTGAAAGGAAAAATGAAGGGATGAATCGAGCGATAAACCAAATCAAACGAAATTGTGACGAGGCCCAACTCAAAAATAGGCAAATCGATATAAACATATAACAGTACAGGATCTTAAGAAGACATTTACACAGAAATGCG
>NW_018482092.1:0-1657 GCF_002113885.1 Mizuhopecten yessoensis | reverse complement strand
TCCGCCACATTCCTCAATTAGACCTTCCAGATACGCACTTGTTGCCGACATCTTCTATACCTTGAGTTTAGTGGTGTTCGGTTGAATTAAGTAGCGATTCTTTGAGGCCGGCTAAAAGACGCACGAATATTTTTCTTCTTTTCTGTTGTGTGCTGTCTTCAAGGTAAACGGGTAACGATTCGGGAATATAAGATATTGTGGCAAAGCAAAATGTTTATTGTGCGAAATCTGGATCAGGCTTTGTTTTACCACAAAACAAATATGCTATTGTAGATGCGATGTCACGTCATTTTTTTATAATTGAAAAGGGTTTACCACCTGGCATGTACCAACGCTGTTCTATTACCTGGCATTTACATTTGAAATCTGATTTCAACACTCTTTGCATTAATTTATTTTCTTCCACCTTTATATAGTACCCTATCCCATTCATCACACAATTAACCAGTAAAGTGTATGTATTTAAAACCCTTGTGTACATACGTGTAAACTTCGCTGGTCACTTTTCTAATGAAGGTGACAGTATATGTATCGTTCCAGTGACCGAAACGTTAAACATAAACACTTACTGGTTGTGATACATATCTTTATACGATTTACGTAATTCTTAATAAACATTTCTAGCTCGGGTATTACGGTTTTAATGGTATAGTATTTGAGCTGTAGACCATAAAAAAGGAGACATATGTAATACAGACCCATGACAATCTGAATACCAATTAAAATTCTTACACTGAAACTAGCTCTTCTTCAAATGAATTTACGTTATTAAGGCATCAAGAGGTCAGATTAGTGTAAAGAAAGTGGAATATATAATTTATTGTAAGTTTGTAAGTTTATTTTGGCAATACCCGTCAGTCTAGTGTTTAAATGGTAGATGAAATGGAGAAAATGCGACAACACAGCGGAATATAAAACAAATCACTTTTGTTATAAACAAAAATACGTTTTGGCTTGATATAACATATATTTTATTCACTAATTTTAAATGACAACATAACTCAATGTCGATTTTATTATTCTCTATGAAGAAAAAAAACAACAGTTGTCATATCAGCAAAGCGAATTGTATAACCTACGATAACATGTAATGTATAAAGATATCCTAAAATGTTCCTAAAATGTTAACCGCTGACTGTACATTTTAAGAGGACTTGTAGATTTCAATACAATGTTAGCGTATTATTTGCTTGATTATGTGAAAGAAATATGCTAGTCACGTTCATGAAACAAACGCAATTCGAATTGAATACTGATATGTCAACAATATGGGTGTGGTCGCTACTGTCACGTTACAATGATAACGTTTAAGGACGATTTTTTAGTCATTTGATACGGAAAGTTACTTTATTTCACGAGATATCAATTTCCGTAGTACTTCGCCAGATCTTTTGCATATTTCTCTTTTCTAGGAACCACGAACCAAATAAAAAAAAATGGTGGGTTTTTCCCTTTTGGCAGAAGATTTGATAGGAAAGTTAATTCCTCGGGGCCCGCTGGTTAGATATTTAGGTGGCAGAAATTTCTAAAGCTGTATGCGTGGGTTGAGCAATATAAAAGATGTAAAATGTAAAAAAAAAATTAAAAAATCCTAAGTCTGTTTTTGTCTGGGGGATTTTATTTAGTGTGTAATTTGGTCAATTTTTGGTGCCGAATT
>NW_018482091.1:0-1657 GCF_002113885.1 Mizuhopecten yessoensis | reverse complement strand
ATGGGTCCACGACAGGGCCTTGGTAGGGAGACAAGGGTACAGCAAGCAGTGTATTTGGAATGGTTCCACAACAGGGCCTTGGTAAGGAGACGAGGGGTACAACAAACAGTGTATTTGGAGCGGGTCCACGACAGGGCCTTGGTACGGCGACGAGGGGTACAACAAGCAGTGTATTTGGAGCGGGTCCACGACAAGGCCTTGGATATGTAGGTTTGGCTTGTGTGTCGATCCATATCACTTTTATTTTAAGATGTTTACTTCAAGTTTCCCTCTGCACAACGCGAAAGTTTCTAGGTGTTTGAGAAATTATCTAAAATGAGTTTAAATGCTCTCCCCCCTGACATCACATTTCTGATGATAAACCATTAATACGAGTTGTTAGATAACCATATCCACAAGTATCAAATAGCGTATTCATGTTGTAATAGGTATATTGTATAAAAAAAAGGGAAACGATCAGAGACAGTTCTTTAGATTGTTATTATCATTATTATATTTGTTGTGTTAACGAAATCAATATGTTTGATTTTTACATACGACATTGGTCGATCTTTAGTGTGAGGGTGGCCACACGAGGACATAACAAAATACCAGAATCAGCATATAATACATACGTGACCTTATCACTGCAGTAGCCTAAGCTAACATTATGGGTGGGTCTTGCTCAGATTTAGTGTCTGTGATGTAGAGCAGAGTGCATTCTGAAATGCTCCTACTGCGTTATTTGCCAAACACCTGTGAAATGTTCCTGTCCTTCTATTTCTTAAAAGTTCCGAGATGGTTCCAGTACGTTAGAGTTATGTCGAAAGCAGCACACGGAGTACAACCGGTGCTGTAGATAAACCTCGACTCCGTGATAATCAACGTGACGTGGATTCCACTGAATACGTAGGTCAGGGCTGTCACGTGCAGCATCACAATATCCTATTTCGTGTTACCGTGGAGATTGAAGTGATAAGCTGAAATGAAAAGTTTTGAGGTTTTAGAATAGAGTCTGGTATTAATTATGGAGAGTTATTTTTCTCTAAAAAAATACTGTAGTTCGTGTACAATCGTTTTAAATATGTAGAGCTACCTGAAAACAAGTGTGAGGGAGTCATCGGTCAGCCCGGCTTCAGGCTGGGGCAGGAAACGTACTTGATAGGTCGGTAATTTATGTTACATCTGACCACGCATAAACAATTATAACCGAGCCTACATAATATACATACTGTAGGCCGTGACCGGTGCAACACAAGTTTTAATATATCACAGCATATTAGTACATGTATGTCTTCAAAGCTATTATTTGTATGGTTTCTTTGTCAAGGATAAGCTAGTAAACCCAGCTTCCTGCTACTTAGTAATAGTTGATGTTTTGTGTCACTTCGTACTATGGAAAGATATTTGAGTCACTCAACACTGTAGAGATAGAGTAAATTTACACTGTTGTGTCAACTTTTACAGTAAAAGTCATTTTTACACTTTTATTAAAGAACTAATATTGTGTCACTTAACAATGTAAGAGAATTTAGAGATATTTGAGTCACTAAGAACAGATTTCGAGTCATTTTTACTGTAGAGATAATTTCGAGTCACTAAGTACAGATTTCGAGTAATTTTTACTGTAGAGATAATTGTGAGTCACTTTTTACTGTAGAGATAATTGTGAGTCACC
>NW_018482090.1:0-1657 GCF_002113885.1 Mizuhopecten yessoensis | reverse complement strand
CTGGGTATGTGATTAGGGTAGGTAGCTGGGTATGTGATTAGGGGATTTAACTTGAAGGTGAAGTAGGCAATTTAGCATCATGCAGTAACCATTGTAATATGTACTACATTTTATATTGTAAACCAATACCAAAGTACTTGATTCTGTAAACAGTTTTTGATATGGTAATTTATATAACTAAATTAATCTATCTGTTATTTAAAAACCTTTTGAAAATAATAAAACTGCCAATATAGTTATTATATTGATAAAGCTATAAATCCATTTTCAAAATCAAATGTTGGTATTGCTCTGAGTGAGTTATACTTTTTAGTATGCAAAACAGATGGGGGATAAGGTTATGCCCTCCATCTGTCCGTCCAAGGTGTTGTCTGGAGCATATCTTCCTCATTATTTCACCTGAGATCATCATACTTGGTATGCTGGTACGTCTTGGGAAGGCAGTAGTGTCTGTGAAACAATAGAGTACTGTGACCCACGTGTTGATCTTAGACCTTAACTAAAAGTACAAAATATTTGTTTTGAGATACAGCTTGTCTAGAGCATATCTCCCACATCTCTCACCTGTGATCATTAAAGTTGGTATGTTACTGTCATGTAAGTGGGTGATAATCATAACTTCCGGCATGAATTGAGTCCATAGTGTATCTTTACAATAGTGATGATATCAACAACAATGCCGGCGGTAGGTAGACTAATTCTGCCATTTGATGCCCTTAATACCTATTTTTTCTGGCTTGGAATTGCTGGTGGCAGCAAACTCAAAACATTATATTCACCAAAATGGTGCCTTGATCCCTGAATATGACACCATTTGTTAATGCATAGAATTGGATTTTCACATGATCTTGATGATTTATGCTTTTTTTTTACATGTATTATATTTCAGGATTTATATAATTATCACAAATGCATCACTGAAGCCCCCCTGACTAGTGGAAACAAACCTGCCTCTGTCACCCTGTCATCAGATCTTCAAGAATTTCTCCAAACCAAGCTACTGGAACATCCTATCTTGGGACATGCTCTCATACATGCAATCTTGGCAGAGAAAAAATACACGTTCTTAAAGAAAAATAATGACATTCTGCAAAACATTTACCTACAGGCTATAATTAATATTTTGGATAGATATTCCAATTTCTGTACCAGAGAGGAGACTGCAGCTTCAAGGGAGGCCAAAATACGAACAGTATATGAGCTACTAGCATTGTACAACCCAGAACCTTATCAGAACTATGCCCCTTTGAGAGAACTCTTCACAAGATTTCTTGAGCTGTCTGCTAGTGATGGTAGTGTGCTGGACAGAGAAAGACTTCTGTCATCAATGGTTGGCAAGACAAATACATACTTGGTAGAAGAATTCTGTAAATTGGAATATGAGTTGGAAAACAAATGTGTACCCAGTGGTAACCATAGATACAACGGTCTTGATGAGAATGGGAGACAATTCTTCTTTAATTGGATAAAAAACTCTGATCTGAAAATTCGTCTACATTGGTTATTTGTTCTTTGTTTAAAAAGAGAGCAACATTTCCTGAAGACCATACTAGTAAGTACACACTTAGGGTGACATGTGAGGATTGGGGAGAGGTATAGAGGTTACCCTGTTACATGGGGAGAGGTTATGTTGTATATCATTACAGTAACATGATGG
>NW_018482089.1:0-1657 GCF_002113885.1 Mizuhopecten yessoensis | reverse complement strand
AAGACACATTTGAACTCTTCCAATTCAATGGTTGGAAAAGTTCATAATGAAGTTTCAGGGGTGAATGAGTTAATAACAAAATACATGCATTGTTTTTTATATCCATAAAATTCATGATTAAACCTCGGAAACAAAAACAAGATGGCTACCTTGATAAGCTGAACACGGCTTGATGGTGCTGTTAAAGGCATCAGACAGAGACCTGAAAGACCCATCTTGTTGAGGGCATAAGCAAACGCCTTTCCGTAATTTCCAGCAGACATTGTGATCAGTTTTTTCTCCCCTCGTTTAACTTCGTCCGGGATGAAAGCCATCTGACTTGCCACTCCTCGGATCTTAAAAGAACCTGTAAATTTGAATAAACAGTTTTATAATCAAAGCAATGCTGATTTTTTTTCTGCTGTGTGCTTCCTAAATTATTGTAGCACAGCTTTCTACCTGTAATCAAGGTAGAGGAACATTTTTTTTCTTATTGATGAGCTACCTAGATACATGAAGTAACACAGCAATTATTTTTGATTAACTGGCGTGCTCGCTTTAAGGATATTAGGATAATATAACTATTTATATCTATGATCAGCTGCAAACCATAATTTTCAGTTACCAAAGCCTAGAATAAATACTCGAAAACAAACTTTCAGGTATTCTGGACCTGAAATATATGGAATCAACTTCCTAGTGAAATCAAGACTGCCAGCAACCTTTATGAATTTAACGTAAAATGTCACGAACATTGTAAACAAGTATCTGTCTAACTATTGCCATATACTTATGTACTATTAAGAATATTATTGAGTGCATGTTGATTATTGATTATTTGTTGTTATACATTGTATGTTCTTCTATGGTTGTGTACCTTCTAAAAGAGGGCCTCATGGAAGATTAGCCTTTATTGTTTGCTAAATGAGTTGCACCCTCTAAAAATAAAGTATTATTATAACACAACAGTTCTTTTACCCCATACAGGTGTGCTTTTTCAGTTGGGGTGGGGGTTTCTGTGTGAATGGAATTGGATAGAGAACATCCCCAAAAGGATTTCAAATTCTCAGTTATTTTAGAATTTATCTCATCTCTAAAATCACAAAGTTACTGTGACCAAAACTTCATTTAGACATCAGTAAACAATGAATTGGCATATGGCCTGATTAGTACATTAAAAACGTAATTTAAAGTAAATTAATATTTGACAAAATATTGACAAATTTTCCAACTACATGTATATACCTAGGGAAACACTATTCAATTATGGTAGCACAATACTTTGTTCTTTTTCTTACTGTCTGTAACAATCTCTCCTGTGAATAATCTTTTCCTAAACATTCCACAGATTAGACATTATGATCTGTAATTGTATTTCATAAATAATATCCAATTTTACTATGAATTTGATTTTCAATAAATAAAGATATAAGAAGGAGGCTTGGCCATTGTAATTAATATCAAAATGAAGGAAACTAATACAGATTGCATTTAACAAAAAGAAACATCTGAGGGTAGAATTCCTATGTCCCACATACTTACATATATAAATTGATAGACTATTTTCTCCCACCTCTTAACCAAAACTTTGATAAAACAGGACATAGACAATGCAAATGTAAATATAGCAAATCTTCTAGATAGTGTATCTACAAACTGAGGCATAGCTGTCAAACTC
>NW_018482088.1:0-1656 GCF_002113885.1 Mizuhopecten yessoensis | reverse complement strand
TATATATATATTAATACATACAAAATAAATTTAAAGAAGTTTTTTGTCTCCATTTATACATGCATTTCCATTGTAATACAGTTGTTATCTCCTTTATAAAGGTTACAGGTGATACATTTATTACAGGAAAGAATTGCAATAGACGCTGTTAACAAGAATGAATATCACCGACCCTTATTTTCCGGCTTTTCTACCATTTTTGTGACGTCTTCGCTCTATTTTAATGATGTCTTCGAGGCGAAGAAAACATAGCGGTAAAACAAACACGACCAAGTAATCCTACAAATTGTTAGTTTTAATGGAATAACACCGTGTACAAAAGACACAAAGATTTGTTGTGTGACATAGATTAAGTTGAACCTGTCTTGAAAACAGCTGCCGGATCCTGTCGAGGAGCTAGTTTGTCGCCATCCCAGTGTTCTTTCACACATTAATTCTAGGCCTGGAGCAGATCAAACATTCGTTATAGAGACTTGTCTCCGTTAGCCTGTTTACTGGGTTTTATCAAGTAAACGGCCTTGGATATTTTTTTCGTTCTACCATTATAGGAATTAGATTTCATAAAACATCTCTGCAACACGTTTAAAAGCTGCAGTAAAACATAATTTTGTTTTAAATGTCAAGTATAATGATAAAAGACATTTTGTTCAATTTGGCTTTTAACAATGACAGTAGCACTCACGCCAGTGTCCAGGGTATTAGAAGTCATATGGAGTTTGCTACGTTTACCAAACATCAAACGCATGTAATACCAGGTATCATTATATAAAGTGCTGTAAGATGGTGGGAACAACATACACTATATTAACAATTAAATACAACACGTACCTTGGATGGATTTTAAACCAGAGTAATAAACAATGACACACACGACGAAACGTGATATTTCACCATAACATCGTCAGCACGTGTAATACTTTTATATCTTACTGATCATCATTATACAATGTATATTATTCACAGTTATCTCACCACTTTAACGACTTGAACTCGGTCAGTTTCTCTTGATATCAAAGTTTATTGTTTTTGCAAAATATTGGCATAAATAGTTGAGAATATGATAAAATGCAATACTGTCTGTTATAATTTTCGCTGGAACTTGACAAGAATTACCGTTTTGGTACAAAAGCTTGCCTAAATAAATCATCAGAAGTACAGAAGTTTCAAAGTTCCGGTTTTAATGCATTGTCTATAGCAGACCTGTTATTTCGGTTAGTGTCGAATTGCCACATTTATATCACCGTTCAAATTACTAGACACATTTATATTCCATTGTCTCCTACATTATTCATAGAATGCCTATTACTGATGCATACAATGTTCATCATTTAAAATTATCTTAATTGCACATATGGATGTTTACATCAACACCTTATGACATATGCTTAGAAAGCAGCTGTACACAATTGTAATGGGCCCAGCAGTAGTATATATGTATCTCATTTTATTGTTTCTCTGTTGCAGAAAATAATGTCCAGGCAAAAGCAGTCAATGAACTGCTACTGATGGTAACGCTCTTGTTTAAGATATCATCTTTCACACCTCTAACATCCCACAATTCTATCTGAATCTGAACAACTGCTGAATGGCACGTAACTGACATTGACTGATGTCTGTTTCATGTAGTTTATATATCTTACTGTGATGTCTGGCCCG
>NW_018482087.1:0-1656 GCF_002113885.1 Mizuhopecten yessoensis | reverse complement strand
AGCACACTTGTGATTGTCCTGACTACATTGTAGCACACTTGTGATCATTGTCCATTGTTAACAATATCTATTTGTTTGGTGCATATAAATATAACTGAACAGGGTTTGAATAATGGGTGAATAATTTGAATATAAAAGTATATGTCGTTACAGTATCAGTAGGAACAGCAAATGTTTGTTGCTTTAGAAAATATGTTCTTGCCTGCTTGAATTTGCACTTAATTTACTATGTATAAATACCAATGCCATACATATTTACACAGTATTTGTCACGCCCGCAGGCTTTTGTGGAAATATCCTTGTTTACAGGGACAAAAGTGTCCTGCTTTACAGACTGAAAACAAATTGGTTTTTTCCTAATGATTAGGCCTATATTTGCAATTGGTTTGATATGGTCCGATACATGTAGCTTTAATTAAGCTAATGTAGGCTAGGGTCGGACATTGAAAAAAAGGTAAATTATAAACACATGATCTAATGATATGATATATTACATCGAAGAATCCTGGCAAATCACTTTATATTGATTTTAAAAAGATCTGGTATTATGTACTATAAAACTGATAGATGTAGAACTATAGAAAAAGAAAGTTTTAATTTGACTTTGTTCTTTTTGTACTGTACATGTAATTGTCTGCTCACTGGACAGGATTGATTGCTGGTGTAGTTTAGTACGTTGCTGGTGTAGTGTGGTACGTAATAATGGTAACATGAGCTGTGGTTCATTTAACCATTATGGTTATATGAACTGCTCCATGGGGAAATGAAGCTTAAGGCTTCCATCAATTTTCTTACCAACTTTTTTCTTTAATTTTTCCTTTATTTTACTACAATTTGTAGGACTAATGTAGTCTACATAATGAATGACAAAAACACTAGTTCAGTCTTGGATAGCTAAATTTAGGACCAGGCTATAGGGAAAGGGCTTCATTTCACCCTTATTTCTCAAATTGTTATCAATAATCAAATCTGTTTGAGTTTATTTTGTTTTGTTGTTCTATGACAATAATTGTCTGTTTACTCTGACCCCCGACATCAGATTTTTGACTAATTTCTATTCCCAAATTCACAAGTTCGGTGTTTGGTGTTATACGTTATAAATCTCTGATTTAGATAAAGTTCCTACAGGAATTAACCTATTTGGGGTATTGATTGTTAACCTGGTCAGTGGTGACAGAACTTAAAAATAGTTGCAATTGATAGTACTGTATTTGGGAGTCTAGTATATATTCATGCATTATTGAACATAGTCTATATGACGAGTACGTAGCGATATAGTTGTCAGTCTTCTTTTTTAGTGTTATTCCCTCCGTTAATCTCTGGTCGGAGTTGAGGTTTGTTTACCTTCACTTTTCCTTGCTTCATCGGCATCAAAATCTTGTTAGAGTGATGTCCCTTTGAGCAAGTAAACTGGAAATAGGATATAGACCAATAATTCCGGACAATTTTTAATTTACTTTTTCTATTGAAAACAAATACAAGGGCCTCATCAAATTGTGTATTCTTTCGTCTGTTACATACGACTCTGCCGAATTCGGACACTTTCTGTGTTTTTTATGTGATTTTCTTTCCTCACAATCCGGTCTTTCCCAGCTGTACATGTTGTTAATATTTATTTTCATTTTGAGTTGGACCACTGGCGAAAGCAAAGTGTGG
>NW_018482086.1:0-1656 GCF_002113885.1 Mizuhopecten yessoensis | reverse complement strand
CATCATGTATTATTTAAAATGGTATATATAAGTATACAAACCTGTTGCTTATCTTGCAGAATCAAATTGCAGTTCAATAATTCCCATGGTAAGCGTGATCTGTGCGGGAATTAAAAGACTCGCGAAGAAATATTATAAACCAATTTCATTTCCAACAACAAAATGTCAGATTAGGTCCCGAATAACTAGCTTCGAACACCTTAATGCCAAAAGCTTCTCAAATCCGTGTGTATGTGCGTGTATGTAATTAAATTGGCAACAAACCAAATTTCTTAATTTGTTCAGCTCACAAAAATTGTTAAATTTATTTTACATAATTTATTTCAACATTTTTTTATGTCGTCTTTTCTATACCAGCAGGGAAACGTAGACAAAGCAAAAACACACAACCTGAAATATATAAACTGATGGAAAAAAAAAGACAAACACTAAGAAAATCTCAAATGAAATCAAACAAAAAAATCATGCAAACTGCAATTTTGATATATGTAGTTTCCATTTTTTTCACTTAAGTAAAATGACACAAGATGCTCAAAGACAAATCTCTCCAAAAGTCCCAACGAAAACCAAAACGATGCCCTCCCTCAGAAAGGCACTAATCAGTCTTACGTTGCCTGACTTCCAAATAATAGGGCTCAAGAATCACTGTTACAACGTAATTCTCAAATCACAAATGACATGAGTAGGCCCTGTGTGCCATTAAAGTTGGATTAAGATATGGAAATTTTAAATCCTACCCGGCGTTGTGAGCGAGTTCGACTATTAGAAATCCTTGCTCGATTTCACAGACAAATGTACGCGGTGCCGAGCATCGGCCAGTAGAGTTATAGCACTCGTGCAGAAAGCAGGCAAATTTGTCAATATATGGAAATGGGTGGGATTAGGTTAGACACTGAAAACAGGACAGTAAATTATACTTCGCTCTAACCATATGGGCAAGGCAAATTAAGGTTTAACAGAGAAAGGTCTTTCAATCAATGTTATGACATTTTCGCTAGATAAACTTGATAGAAGATAAAACCTAATTACCTCAGAAAGGTTTGGAGCAGTCATTTTGAGTTATCCTCACCGGTGTAGAGGAAACCTCGTCAGGCGTACATTGCTGTGATAATGGTGCTATAGCTATAGGATTGTCCAACAGGCTTCGGTTCCAAGGGTCTGTTGCATACATAAGATAGCGTCGGTCATCTGAGGTAAAACGAGACCAAACAGACAGACCCTGGGTTACGTATAGAGGTAAAGCGGTACCAGCAAGTACTAATTGTAATGGGGGACCATTACAGGAGTCCCAAAAACTGCCCCCATAGTCACAAAGATGCAAAACATGTGTCAGGGTAGAGATGACAGTGCAAGTATATACTTACATACCAAGCTTAAGGAATATTGGAAAAAAGAAGGACAAATGGCATTACCTTGGCGTACACCTTTACATGTGTTAATATATCAGAGGCTGCGGCGGCCATCTTGGATATGCAGCTGTTCAAAAAAGGTGTCTTGCACATCGAGGCACATGCCTCAACACTCATGTGAAGTTCACTTTCAGAGTAAATCCCATGGGAGGGATTTGTTTACGTGACGAACATTAATAACATAGAGCCGATTTTGTGTCTTGGTAAAACAACCCAAGTAACATGAAATAGTGGCACGTATCGAGGT
>NW_018482085.1:0-1656 GCF_002113885.1 Mizuhopecten yessoensis | reverse complement strand
TGAGATCACAACTCCTTAGTGATGTAAGTGTTCCTAGTTCAGTAGCATCATGTCATATTTAACTTTATCATTAAGTTTTCACAAGAATTAAATTTAGTTTCTGCTGTTTTCTGGTTATGATTATATTGAATCCTGATACAAAACAATTTGTTATTAAAATTTGATAAAAAAAAAACAATGAAAATGCTACAAAGCCAGGAATATTTTGAACATTAAGGTGTTAGCAAGAAAGATTAATTTGTTAAAAGTAAAGAAAAAAAATATACAATACAACCATATAAAAGTGATACACATGGAATAAAATGTGTATACATAGCATAAAAAACATACATGATATGGATAAAAATGAAAGATATACAAAGCTATGTACAAATGAATGCATAACCTATAGGCAATATTAACATATATAAAAACATTGTGAGGTGTTGAGTTTGAGAATATTTCATAACTTTTATATTTAATGTAATTCAATCACCTTGTAATGAAATGAGGAAGATTTACATGCAATTAACAAATTAAGAGTTATAAAACAACACTAGTCCAATTTGTCAAAGCCTGGCTAATTTTCCTTACATAATACATGTATACACATATGTTAAAGACAGAATATTTCAAAAAATTAAAACAAATATTAAATTCAAAATTAATTCTACATTAATAATAAATAAATTAAACAATAAATTACCTTAAAAAATGAAAACATTAGTAATTTCTTACCCATTTAAAAAAATAAATACATTTAGGGCTTTTAAATCTTGTCAGGCTTTGAAAAAAACTGCATGGACACCAAAATCCTACTCTAAGGGGAGATAACTCTCACAATTATAAGGCAATCGCAAACAAAGCCACAAAACAATAAAAGGAACAATACACTGTACAGTGGATCCAACTCATTGTAACATCCTACTTTGTCCCAGGGGAAAGTATCCTATATTATATAAACAGGGATATCTTCAAATACAATAAGTGAGATCCAACGTACAATGTAAGTGAAAACTTCAATGGATCAAATGGAAAGAATTGCACTCCCGCAATAAGCCCATGATTGGTTAATGATCTGTTTAGATTTCTGTCTGTTCCTCACTGTAACCATTTTTGAATTTTTTAAGGATGGAGTATTCATTACTTATAATTAGTTACTGAACAAATTACTTTTATAATAACGGGGGTGCAAGGTTTTATAATAATGCTATCCTTGTCCAGCGACTGTTGATGGGGACACTCTGGTACTGAAGTATCTTTAGTCAGCCTATTCCATTGATTTTCGATCGTAACCAATCATAGGTTTACCAGTAATGTAGCTAGGCAGGGCACCAGCGATTATGATTCAATAAAATGATTTCATGCAATAAAAGATAAATACAGTCCTTTAGATAAATTGATAAAAATATATAAGCTACTGTAATAAGCACCCAGGGCGCTGGAAAAATTGTCAGAAAATGACATGTTTTTCAAGATAACAAATAAAAGTTACATGTAAGTCAGGAAAAATGTCTGCAGCTGCTGTGAGTATCAATGACTTTACTGTCTTACCCCGTAAATTCTACAGATATCAGTGATAGTCTGTGTAAAGACACTTAATGTGAAACCTCTATATAGTACATTAACTGGTATCTGACCCTCCATCACTATGGTTACCTACCCCTATCTGACCCT
>NW_018482084.1:0-1655 GCF_002113885.1 Mizuhopecten yessoensis | reverse complement strand
AAGCCCACCAATATATATTGCTGTTAGGAAGAAATGCCAACAAAAGCTTCTTCTTTGTCTGGTGATGAGCCAATCACCTTACTTTCAGTGTTAGCCCCCTGGGTTTAATGCAAGATAAATACAATAAGAGGGAGTCTGCAAATATTAGATACACTTTCAAACTAAGTATTTTTATAAGGTCAGTACTGTTGGCTGTTAAGTACTTTGATTATCATTGAATATTTTTTGTAAAATGTACGATGTCTGATGAAAGTGACAGAGTACATAATAACATAATACCACATTAAGACAGAAACATTTCACTGGTTGTGCTATATGAACCCCTATGCAATAAATATTTACCAACATGAAGAAAATGTTTTGGAAATAGGGGTTTTCGCTACTAACTCAAGAAGTTGACTTCTATTTTTTAAAAATGCAAGGGAATTCTTCAATAAGAACAATCTAGGATCATTTTGCCATTGACAGGGTCAAATGCACAACATAGTTCAAACGTGTCTTAAAAGCCATGTGAAAAATTATACTCACTCTTCCTATTCTTCCTTTCATTTTTCTTACGTTCCTCTCGGAGTACTGCATCTGCAGCTTTCTGCTCCTCGATGATTCTCTGTTTCTCCTATAGACAGATAGTCATGTTAAGTATTTATACAATTCAAAAACTACTAGCATTGTGAACCACAGGCTAGTTAAACTCCCCTCCATCCCCTCTGAAGAAAAGCTGTTACATCAATTTTCATTTAAGAGTTAATAGATCAGGATTTGATTTCAACAAAATCTATAAATGGAAACCAGAAAGGGGGCATAACTGCTGTCAAGATGATGGAAAAAAAGGAGATAAATCAGAGATGAACTTGATTGATTGATTGATTGATTGGTTTTACGTCCACCTCACTACTTCAGGTGAACAACCAACAAGGGTATTGATCATGAGAACAAAGCTTCATAAATATTGATCAAGAGGGAAGTAGCAGTACTTCGTAATTGCCAAATCTTTTGAAATTTCCATGGGGGAGATTTCACATGCTCAAATTTAAAACATACATTGTAAATAAAATGTGTGTATGTACTCCCTAAAGACAAAATAACCCTTTAAAGTGGCAAATTTTAAGTTGTTCTCTCAGATGTAATCATTAGATCTGAGAATATAGGAATAGTTTAGCAAATTCACTGGTTGAAACCCTGAATCTAAGGTTCCAAATTAGAGAGTCTCCCACCTAAAAAGAGAGGGTTGGCAAGTATGGACTACTTTGGAGAAAATGTATAGAAGAAAAACCAGAGAAGGGGCATAACTCCTTTAGAAGTAGTGGAAATCCAAAATAAATCACCAGTGCAAAACTACAGAAGGTACTGATGTCGTGTACCATGTGTACAAAAATATTGTAGGAGACGGTAAGAAGGAGTGCTTCAGACAAATATACATACGTATATTTATAAAGTCCATATGTAAGAGTATCAGAAAAAGGGGGACAACTCCCAAACAAAATGGCCAGATCAAAATTTTAATTGCAGGTGCACAACTTCAGATTGTGTTGACCACTTCAGAGGAGTTTTTATGATTTTTTTCAGAAAACTGTAGAAGAAGTTGTGTGGACAAGATTGTGTCTACAGAAAATCTGATTAAAATCATCTGTTACATGGCTCCGCCTGAACGATGT
>NW_018482083.1:0-1654 GCF_002113885.1 Mizuhopecten yessoensis | reverse complement strand
AGTATATAAGGTCACACAGATGTACACTGGGGCACGGTATACAGTCTATAAGGTCACACAGATGTACACTGAAAGTCTGAATGTATAGGGTCACATATAGCACGGCGAGACAATGTTAACATAGAGGAACACACACATATAACAATAGTTAACATAGAATGGCATGGTAAACGCCCGTCACATGCTCACTGATGACACCGCACTCTATTAGTTTGGTCGCTGCCTCGCTACTTTACACTTTGTCTATGACTACGCCATTGACAACGTCACTGATATCGTGTTCCCGCTATTGCTCCTGATCAAATTTAGCTGTCGTCGTTTATACACTATTGCGGTTTAAGTGTGTTACATTGGCTGCAGTGTTAGTTGGATATTTCCTTGGATTACATAGTGTTTTCCCCTGAAGATAACCGATGATAAATGTTACTGTTGTAGTGTTAGCGTCGTGATACAGCTGATTTATGTTGACGACATGTTCACATTGGATGCTGTAGAAGATTAACTATTGGTGGTATTGCTGTGAGTTAATTCCCAAAAGTTGTTTCTTGCCACTTCTTCACTAGATCGCGTAACCAGGTTTTCATTCTTCGCTAAAATACTTTTGCATCAAGGAACAGTTACGCGCGGAGTAGAAACATCAAAAAAATGTCGACCTTGTCATCTACCAAATCATTACTTTCGTCATCGATGCAGAATCTAACATCGAGCGACGATGACGACGACTCCTTAAAGGCAAGGCTTAAGAGGACGTTTTCGTCCTTAAAGAGACGGCGGCGGAAGGCGGATGACGTGCCGCAGCAGTCGAGTGTTGGGGCCTTACGGGGCCATCAACCCTTACGGGCAAACCATTCTAATCCCATACCTGGCACCTCAAGGTAAGCCCTCTTTTCAGTCCTTTCCAATCTCTATATCCGTCACATCAACATATACGTCGACAAATAACGCTTTCTCGTGCTCCAATTATGCTAAATTACGTTGATGTGGTTGGGTTTGAGGAAATCACTATTACTGTTTATTGACTTATTGAAAACTATTCCAACTTCTACTAGTTATGAGGTAGATATCTAATGGATCTTGTATGTTGTATCAAAGACAGTTTACATTCTATAATAATGAGTATTAAATGTGTCGGCTGTATCACAACACGTTTAAATAACACTTGGCTTAATACGTTAAGCCTCAGATTCATCGAATCGTTTGGTATTACACGAACGTGGCATTATAATCATGGCTGTTAAAAGTCGCAGGTAGTAGCTCTTAAATGTTGAACATGACTGAAGCTCTCGCCTCCACCATTTTCGTTCACCGGACCATATAGGACCTTCATGACTAGTCTTACGATCATCAACGATTTGTCCGATTTCGTAATCATACTTCTGATGAGCGACAGTCTTAGTGGGCTTTACATACGGTGGTTTCAACAAATTTATATGGTGAGATTGGGAGATGATCTGTTGAACACCTACCAATAGAGACTGAGGGATGGTATAGTGTATACCAAAAGAGACTGAGGGATGGTCTGGTGTACACCTTCCAATGGAGACTGAGTGATTGTATAGTGTATACCTACGAATGGAGACTGAGAGATGGTACGGTGTACACCTACCAGTGGAGACTGAGAGATGGTCTGGTGTACACCTTCCAATGGAGACTG
>NW_018482082.1:0-1654 GCF_002113885.1 Mizuhopecten yessoensis | reverse complement strand
CACGTGTATTCCTATGTCGAGCGCTGTGCCGTTACGTGTCACGTGGATTCCTATGTCGAGCACTGTGTCGTTACGTGTCACGTGTTTTCCTTTGTCGTACGCTGTGTCCGTGGGATGCACATGGATTTGATTCCATGACTCTTTGATCCAGGCAACATAATTGAAAGGGTTATAAAACCTGTGACGATAAGTTATTCAAAATTCAAAGTGTGTCACGATTTTTTTTTTTCATTTGTTCTTTGTCATTGTGTAAAGACTTATGATGACCTTGAGCCTAGTAATGCCCATTCCCGCCTTATTTACTCCGAGTAAGTTCGTGATAACTGCTCCGATTTTAATTCCTCCTCTAACTATATCAGGCCTTTATGTAATTGTTATGTTTTATGAAGCAAACATCATCCAATATAGGATAGAAAAAGTCTGGCTATATGCCAATCCAAGAAACTAAATAAAAATTGTCTGATGTATATAGACAAACCTTAAATTGATTTAGACCACTCACACATATCAACAATCGTTTCTTACGAGATTTGACAACTGTCTGCCATTATATATTTAGTAAATGTCAGATCGTCCTAGATGGAAGTTTATGTTTTATGTTCTAAGCTACGTCGTTTATTTGAGTTGACTTATGCACATTTAAAAGACGACTAAAATCAATTCATGACATCATCAGCCTCTGGCTGAAACATGATAGTTCCATGAGTGTACCGTACAATGTCGCTTAGGTCTGCAAAAATACATCGGGTTTACGCAAATGGCTAGATACAACGGAGCCCTATAAACCCAAATTGTCGGTGAAAGAGCAAGCGTTCTGACGAAATGTACACGTACACACAGAATCAGAGAAAGAGACACGTTAGATATACCGGGCACCGTACTGTCTCAGACACGTGTTTATTCCTAATCCTTGTTTAATAGTGTAACAGCGGAGGACTACTTGTTCTGATCATTGGATATTGGTATGACAGCAGAGGACTACTTTTCCTGATTATTGTTTAAGAGTGTAACAGCGAAGGACTGCTTTTCCTGATTGTTGTTAAAATGTGTAACAACGGAGGACTGCTTTTCCTGATTTTTTGTTTAAAAGTGTAACAACGGAGGACTACTTTTCCTAATAATTCCATAATAGTGTAACAGCGAAGGACTGCTTTTCCTGATTGTTGTTTAAAAAGTGTAACAGCGGAGGACTGCTATCCTGATTGTTGTTTAAAAGTGCCACAGTTCTCCGTATTGGACTTTGATAGATGTCTTGCAACATTTTCTTTCAGGTGTGGTTTAGTTTGAGGCTTACTTCAGAAACATTCCCATTTCCATGTTCGGTAAAACAATGTCTTGTTTTTCCATTTAAAATATAGTATACGGACGTAGCCATGCAAACGAAGTATTACAAAAGAGTTATTATAAAGCTATTGAGAATGTCGCATCCTTGCAGAATCGTCCTGAGGTGTCCTCAGTTTATTTCTTGTACGATGCCATATTTCCGTGGGCAAATTTTCCAGCTGTTTGACGTTGGTGTCTGGCAGTGTTTAGTGTATTTGCTACAACCAAAACACACCATAATATAAGTACAGTTTATATTTGATAAACACGCTAGTTAAAACAGAAAACCTCGGATACACCAATTAGGTCGGCGAGGGAGTGGATAAACGTA
>NW_018482081.1:0-1653 GCF_002113885.1 Mizuhopecten yessoensis | reverse complement strand
TTCTAGCTAACAAAAATGTCTTTCCAGTCGAGGAGAGTAGGTAACTTCTCGCTTTATTCGCCTAGCCTCTCTAGAATACAAATAAATGCATTTCTTCTGGATAAAAACTATCCTCGATCAACATCTTAAACACCATTATAAATGGGTGATCTTTTTTACTATTGATATCATACTCTCTGCGGTTTGAAATTCTCCCTACTTTTAGTGCGTGCATGCTCTAATTGAACCTGTTCGTCTTTATTCAAATGCAAATATGAACAGAGATATCTCATTAGAAGTATATAGTATGATATTTATAGTACTGTGTAAATTCAATAATGTGTGAACTCAGATTCATATCTGAAACTTTGTTGTCGGTCGACAGCGTAGTCTTGTACATGTTTATTTCCACTGAAAGGCCCGGATATTGCGCTATTCCGTTCGTAGCTTTTTATCACCAGCTTTCCCGAAAGATGAAATTGATCACACATGACGTTTGCTTCCGATCTTGTCATGATAGTAACGTATCGCTTTTGTTAGGAGATATATATTTCAGTATCTATTCGATTTTTAGGGTGTCATTTGACGAAATATCCCCTTTAACACAAAATACGGACACATGCTGCTTTACGGTATAGCTGTTGAACGGATATTATTTGTTATCGATTAAAAATGCACTCTGAAACCTTTGGTTTTGTGTGTGTGTGCATTACGACATCATTAACATCTAAGTTCTTTAAGGACGTGACATGATATGGCAGTGGGGGAAAACCGTATAGCCCGACGAGAAACTCTCCATTGATTGGTTGAGGGCTATTTATCGTTTTGATCGTAGACTGTCAGACGCCTTAACCATTCGGCCACCGCGGCCCTAGTTTTAAACGAGTTATGCCATTGTTACCATTCTTGTTAGATTTTCCCTGTCCATTTTTACTCGGAGCTCACTTTTACCGTTATAACTGTGTTCATCTGATGCTATTTTGTTTTGATAGACCAGTGTGGTAATGTTTCAGGGAAATTATAAAAACAATCAACAATTGAGAATATTTCTAATGCATTTAATATGTAATTAACGACAGACTAGGCTATACAGTCAAACGAAATAATGATTTTGCTTTAATTTTATCTAATAAAAATCGGACGCACACAAAAAGAAGTTATATGCTGCAAAAAACTTGAATTTGGAGGAACATAAAACTTTCAGTTACGGCTAAATAATAGCCTGGCATGCTGACAACTCAGATAATTCAAGCGGTTTATTAGTTTGTGGTGTATATTGAATAAGCAGAACGTTTATAGAATTTCTGAATGGTGTATTATATTTCTTAAAAGTTAATTATGGATATTTGGTAATATAGAAACAAATATACAATCTCCTCATTATCATAGGGCACCCGATGCAGGACAACTAATGTAACATTTGTCTATACCACTTGGAAACAGAATTATTTCTGCCATTTGATCTTGAATATGTATAGTTTTACATGCAATGAACGGAAAATTTCAATGTTTAAAGTACATCGTCACTGCAATCAAGAAAGCATTTTACTGACGAGGAAAAAAACCGCTAGGTCCTAAATCAGGAAATATCAAATATTTTGACAGCTTCGTTTGTTACATGTTTCGAATAATGATATCTTTACATAAAATGTCCTGTTGCTCTTTTTTTACATA
>NW_018482080.1:0-1653 GCF_002113885.1 Mizuhopecten yessoensis | reverse complement strand
ATTTTTTTTATTTACAAGAAATGGCTGATATCACAAAAAACATCTTTGACGATATTTGAGCTAAGCATGAGCAAATGTAGTACGAAATTCAAAGAAAACGTAATTTCAATTACGATTTTTTTTATAGAATGATAGGTTTATCAACCTTTGTAAACGTAACATACACGAATTTATAATTGGAATCAGGATACTACAGCAAAGACAGTTGTAAACTTTTGTAATAACTTACAAATGTTTTCAAAAATTAAGTTAACCATTGTAAACAAGTCTATGCCAAAACTATCATATAACGTTTTAGATTTTAGTTAACTCAGAACATCGGTGTATTCAAGCAATATTTTTACAGCATTTATAAATCTGCGTTCGAGATTAATGTTAACCGTCAAACGAAAAGTTGGCAGATGCCATTTCTTGCTGGGTTGTTGCACCATGCACGTACCTGCTCATAACAAGCTGTAACATACATTATCTTAACACCAGAAATGCATTGATCGCATTCTCTTATTTTGGTTAAGGTGATCAAGAGGTATCTATATATTACATCATAGGCCAATATCGTTATAAAATCTTGGTAGGTGTATTCTCCACACACACTACTGTCTTTGATATCATCTGGAAAGCTACTAGTACAAGGAATTCTAACACTTCAAAGATGTGCTACGTTTTCACAGACATGTATTTGACAACGTTTCATTATTTATGCTGAATTAACACGTGCATAGTTTGCATGTCTGCATCAAACTAGAACGATTTCTTATAAAACGCTGTATATGAAAATAGAATCATAGTCATTTTTTTATATTGTCTATATATCGGTCAATGTGACGCTTAAATATCGTATGTTGAAACAAATATTGACGTTACCACGTGATTGGTCAAAGTGAAATGAGTGCATATTTGTAATTCTATCTTTTGATTGGCTGAAGATACACGACGATGAAATTAGCAGGGCAATGTTGCGTTCTTTAGTAAATTGACATTTTATTGATGTGATATGTAGGTTAATAGTTTCTCTAACTGATATAAGCCGGTACAGTTGTACTTATCACTGGCCATTTCAAAGGACCATGTTCTCAAACTCACGGGTTTAACGAGATTTTGACGAGAGATTTGTGACGTATTGAGGCGTTCTCTGCCAGCCTCCCGTGGCCCCACCTGTCCCAGAAGTATTTAGCAGAACAAAGCGGCTTTGATTAGGATAATACGTCCCTGTCGGTACCTGCGGATAAACACAGGCACTCCGTTACTGATCGGGATTGTTTCCTCTGTAATATCAGGTGTTGGTATCCATGTATCAGACGAACACTTGTATCGCACTGGAGAACAATGCTATAAACTCCTATTCTGACCCAATTATGAAGGTGAAAGTTGTAAATAACCCTGCACGAATATTTAACAGACATGTTTAAACTCTTCAAAAAACTGGAAACATTTTTGCTGAACGGGTTTTCATTGATGGTTTAGTGATCGTTCTGGTCAGAATATTATATCTTATGCAATGGGACCGGTGCCTTATTACTTATATACCATGTTATATACCATGCACTTGTGGTACTGTTACATACTATTCTTCCCTTTCCTCTTATTCTACATATGTTAAAAAACACTGTAGATATGGACGTTTCTTGTTTTTACCTTGCGTACCACTGATAT
>NW_018482079.1:0-1652 GCF_002113885.1 Mizuhopecten yessoensis | reverse complement strand
CCCCGTATGACATTATTTGTATTAATTGACTGTTAAGCATATTGTATGACCTTTTATGCCATTATTGTATTGATTACCTGTTAAGTATATTGTGAGGCCCTGTATGATAATATTGAATACTGTGTGACCCGTATGACATTATTTGTATTAATTGACTGTTAAGCATACTGTTTGATCCTGTATGACATTATTGTATTGAATAACTGTTTGGAATACTGTGTGATCCTGTATGACATTATTGTAATGATGGACTGTTTAGAATACGGTGTTACACTGTTTGACAGTGTTGTAGTAATTGAATATTTATATAATACAATATAATTATCGTTATTATAAATGCAGTTACTCACTCTGCACTGTCGTCTGTTCCCAAACATTAGTCTTATCAAAAGTATATATAAATATATATTAGCAAACTAAGGTCGATCACGAATGTGTTAACTCAACAAAGTGTTTCAGCTTAATAGGTACTTTAAGGTAAAATATGCCTGCACAAAACCACTAATATGCTTCAGGATGTCAGGTGCTAGCAAGTACGTTGGATACTATATTTTTGCATATACTTTCGACGATGTGTTAGATTGTCGACTTCTTACAACATGTTCTAGTTTTAAAATGACGAAACGTGTTCTTGAAGACTGCATGCAATATGAACCTGCCACCTATATACAACAAATATAAACGATGCGGTAAGCTAATAGACGTGTTGTTAATTGTCGATTTATTCATGTATTGCTTCCAGAGGAGGAACGTGGCCAGAATTAAATAGCCGGCAGTGTGCATAATTAATGCAGCTGTCACAGTCATATTCATAAGCCATTATTAAACATTACAGTTTGTTCGTACAAGCACAATGCTGCCATGTAAACCGTTATGGTGTATATGATCTATTTTAGTGTATGCTTTAGTCTTCTGGCAATTCATGTTGCCAGGTAGAATATAGTATCTTACATCAGTAAATATAAGATTTTGTTCAGCCTCACATTCTTCCATGTATATTGCTTTTGATAGAATCAATCACTCCTGTGTGTTTAGACAGAGAAATAGAATCTATCACTCCTGTGTGTTTAGACAGAGAAATAGAATATATCATTTCTGCGTGATGAGAACAGAAAAATAGAATCTATCACTCCTGTGTGATGTGGACAGAAAAATATAATCTATCACTTCTGTGTGATGTAGTCAGAAAAGTAGAATATACACTCCTGTGTGATGTGGACAGAGAAATATAATCTATCACTCATGTGTGATGTAGACAGAGAAGTATAATTTATTTCTCCTGTCTGATGGAGACAGAGAACAAGAATATTGCACTCCTGAGTAATGTAGACAGAGAAATATATTCTATAACTCCTGTGTGAGGTTGAAAGAGAAATATAATATTTCACTCCTGTGTGAGGTTGACAGAGAGGTAGAATCTACCATTCCTGTGTGATGGATTGAGAGATATATGATATATCCCTCCTGTGTGATGAGAACAGAAAAATAGAATCTATCACTCCTGTGTAATGTAGAAAGAAAAATAGAATCTGTCACTCCTGTGTAATGTAGAAAAGAAATAGAATCTATCACTTATGTGTGATGTAGAAAGAGAAATAGAATCTGTCACTCCTGTGTGATGTAGACAGAGAAATAGAATCTATCACTCATGT
>NW_018482078.1:0-1652 GCF_002113885.1 Mizuhopecten yessoensis | reverse complement strand
TGTAAGCTAAAGAGCTTCTCACTAATTTTATGTTGGCTCAATATGTGTAGCAACCACCTACATGTATATAAAATAACTTGCACTCAGTCAAAATTAGCCCAAATGATTATAATAATGGCATGATGCACAGAAAATAAGTTTTAATTGTCAAAGTTTCGCGAACGATCCAACTGCAATTATCATTAAGCAGTAATTCAATGTTGAGTAAGAATCTGTAGAGACATTTTACGAGATAATTAAAGTCTGAAAGAACGAGCTGCACTTAACCACCATTGAGACTGATGTTGTGAGTGTATTTGTTATAATACACAGCAAGGTCATTTTTAAGTTGTAATTTTATTAGTATTTTCAGTAAGACATAGTTTTATTGCTATATTAACAGGCTGATATAAAGGAGAACCGGTATTGACTGTAAACATACTTATATCAATACACAAGTTTTTCCATGTATTTTCAAATTACATCAGTCAAGAATGTCAGGCTGTAGCTAGCCCCTGTTTTGAGTGGATTCATTTAGGAGTGGGTCCAGGACAGGGCCTTGAGTTGTGGACCATGGGGTGCAAAAAGCGGTTTTATTTTGAAAATTTGTTGGATTTACATGTGTACCAGCGTTGGCAGATTATAGCAGGCAGGAATTAGTGATAATATAGTTACCATATGACATGTAGGTATGTTTACAGTACATAATTGTCATGGTGTATATTTGTTTGTAACCATTGATATATATATACACTTTGTTAACTACTATACCATGTAGGATGTACATGATCAATAAAGTCCTCATTATCTTTTAATATCCTATGGTTTGTTGTATTGTGTTAATAATAGGTTGAAATCCAAAACCATTGCTTGTTACTGAAATTATTGATACTGATTTCAAACTTTTATTTCTTCTATCTCTTGTGATATAAGGGATATGAGGACATATCATGGGGCCAGAATTATAACCATACTCGAAAGATTTCAATCTGTGATATAAACTGACTTTACAGCAGAGTTTAAAGTTAGTTCATGTTGGAGAAAATAGCATACATGTACATACAGATTGACAGTGATAACTTGACATGGTACACCATATTCTCAAACAAAGGTATCAGGATTAAGTGTGTTTCTGTCACTCCTAGGACAGACTGTGAAGTGACTCACATGTACACTAATTATAACTTATTCATTGAGGATATATGTCGGTAATATCAGAGGTCATCCCAAACATTGGAGTGTTTGTTAATGAGGACAATTATCAAATAAATGGACTCTACAAACGAGATGGCATACACCCAAAAAAACATGACACTTAAGTTTTCCTGGAAAAAAACAGAACTTTGAAGAAAAACATGAACTTACGTTGGTATTTTTCATTTCATGGTGAAAATTGTCTTATATCCTATGTAGGCACAGCAAAAGTATACAGCGCTACTCTTGTGAAGGGTATGGTCACAAACATAAACGCTTTGAGTAAAAACCCAAGGACTCGACAAAAGAGATGTGACAAACACATGATCACAATTATAATCTAATGGGTCAATCAGTTTAATACTCTAATTTGTAAAAAAAAATATGTGAAACAACAAAATGAAAAATGCTTCTGTAATGAAACTATATATTTGTTCCAGATTTCAACAATGACATTCAGTCTTGTTCCGCCCTTCAAT
>NW_018482077.1:0-1650 GCF_002113885.1 Mizuhopecten yessoensis | reverse complement strand
ACTAATACAATATGTCTCCCTTCATTCGAAGGGGAGACATAATAAGATCATTCTGAAGCATGGATTCTATATCTATATTTTACCTATTGATTGAGCAACACTCAAGGTCAAATTCAGTAAAGATACAAGTAACCTACAAATGTCCATGTCTTATCAACACAAGGACATGTAGGTCATAATCTCCAGTACAAATGAGGATATCTCAAATCTGAGAAGTTAAAACAATATACAAAGAAAACGAAATTAGTAAGTAAATAAAATCTCTAAAAATATGTCAAAAACACCAATTAAAAAACAAACATACCCATATTGTATTAAAGCCGTTTGATGTGCATTAAATTCTTATGGTTCATGTGTATTGTTTAATTTTTGAAAACGAAAATATAAAACTAGAAATATGTCAAATGAAAAAAAAATCTACCACCAAGCAGTTCATTATACCCTGGCCGTCACACAGTGAATAAGCAGTTGTTGGTATTATTATGAAATATTTGTGAGTATTTGATGTGACCGGAAATATGATTTGACGTACCTGGTAGATCAATCGGTGCAATAAAACATCACAGAATGCAGGTAGTATTGCATTAATGAAACCAAGGGTAATAAATCTATTAATTATGTTCAGATAATTGTGATTATACACGTGCACGCATTCTACTAAATCAGGGGGTATTACTCCGTTAATTATAGACATTGTAATACAATGTTGCTTGTTTGCTTTCCAACTTGTTCAAGCTCTAATAGGAATTTAACCTTCCTATGAAGTTTGAAACTAACCTGTTGAAAAATAATTACAAGAGATATCAAGCAGACACTGTGCATGCCCGCCCGCTCATGTTATCTCATAGCATGTCCGGCCTTTCGACGAGCATATAAAAAGGGCCATAACTCCGTATATAAATGGGCACGAGCAGCAGGCCAAACTTCTGTACATGACACTGTTATCAGAAGTACAACAAGAAACATTTGCTAAGCAGAAGCTAAAGCAATGTTTAGGACTTTGAAATATGGGTTTAAGGTCCGGTGTTACACATGTTCCACAGACAGATGGACCAATAGACAGATGGACCAATAGACAGATTCCGTACATGATTACCACAGGGCACCTGCATCTGTAATGTGGGACTATGCGCTCTTATTATATTAACTCATGTGCACCTTATTAGCAATTACATATATACAGCCTTTTCATCAAGCATTACACATATATAGTGAACAATTGACTGCTTGTACAATATAGGTACTTTATGATGTGTACATACAAGTTTACCACAAGAGGAAGATAAACTATGGTATTTGTTGTCTTAATTATATAAGAATAACAAGCGAAAAAACTGTTATATTCAGAAGTAGCACATCAAATACATTAGTTTTGTCAGGCTCAGTTGAAACACATGACACGCAAAAAAAATGATGATTTAATAGCATAAATAATTTACTGTACAAGATAGTAGAAGGAATCAAAATATATCAATATACTTATTCCTTACCTTCATCTGGGAAAACAAACATACACAAAATATGTTAAATTAAAAAACACAATCTACAATATACTTCACATATTTATATGAATATTAAATAAGTACACACTGCCCTGGCTGAATATGCAGTGTAATATGTTACCCGACAAAGATGTGTGTGAGCTAGATC
>NW_018482076.1:0-1650 GCF_002113885.1 Mizuhopecten yessoensis | reverse complement strand
CACACACACACACACACACACACACTCACACACACACCAGCCCTCAATCAAACCCTATACACACCATTGTCATACCACCCTCATCACTACCAACACCAACACACACAACCTCCAACGCCATCATCATCCCAACACCGTCTCAGCAACTACCACTGCTGTTGTTTAAACAACTACAAATCCACCAACAATGTCGCCGCCAGTCACACGTTTCAATATTAATGTGCAACAAAAATAAATTCTTTCACTATCTGTTGAACCTCCAGAGCGAAAGGACGTTGACTATGGCCGAGTATTGGCAGTGTCAACTGATGTTTTCGAGAAAAGATGCAGTTCAAAGACACATGAAACTTAAACATTCGCGATTCTATCACCAACTATTGAATAATTCCACGAACCATGTTAAAATTACCCTTTACAAGGACAATGTCTGGACCTACTACATTCTTGTAAAAAACACGTTCCATGAGAAGTTACACGCAATTGGTCCAAAACCTCAACGAATTATATGGATCGACAAAAGATGGCAACCCTGGTATGATGTCATCAGGGAAACCAATGAGCCAAGCGTCGAGTTCTTTAGGGGAAAACCACGTGACCCTGGGGAAGACTACTTCCTTAGTCCCAATACCTGAAATGTCATACTGTTGGACGACCTTCTGTCTTCTACCGGTAAAGACTCGCACATTAACGATTTATTTTTGAAAAGAAGCCACCACATGAACATGTTCTTCATCGCCATTAACCAGAATCTCTACCACAGCAAAGATCCTCATACTCTTCAAGAATCCGATCGACAGACAACAAGCCATGACCCATACAAGACAGATGTATCCAGGAAAGTCAGGATACTTTATGACCAAATTCCGGTAGACAGATGAGAAACCGTTCGGTCATCTTCTGGTCGACGTGAAACCAAGCATGAGGTGTGTGACATTGAACTGAAACCATCTGGACGGAACTGTTCATACCAGAGGCTATCAAATAGGTCAGAGAAGAAACCATTGCTACCTGGAATGTCCCTAGTATGAGACTCTTGTTCTTAGTCACACTTTTTGCCCCTAGTCCTAGACTCTTATCCGAATCGGAAACTCGTGTCCCTAGCCTCAGACGTTACACGTCATTCACCTACACTTGGGGCCTACCTAAAGCTGGGTAAGTACTAAATATCCATGATCAGTTCATGGTATTAATGACCAAAAACTCAGCACTATGGAAAGACAATACAATTCTTAAATGTGACTGTTAAACTTAGCATAAGGTATACGGTAAAATTACAATTGAAACTAGTATATAGAAATGACCTGTAACAGTAACAGTGTAATTTTGCTAACAGGGCGTTATGTTTATCACATTCAAAAGGCCCCTGGGGCCTGTACATTGATTTTGTTGATGCCGCCCACAATAGATGTAGAGAGGGATTAACTGTTTTATTGAAATACATATTGAAACACTATTGTACGCTATCAAATGATGTTATATTTTTTAAAGTGTATCTCCTACAAATTATAAGCTAAACTATATAGCTACAATAGATAGGTATCGTCATGTTTGTCAAGATGGATTTGACATAGAGGTTCAGTGACATTTAATCCCTGACGAAGGGCTAAGCTTGGAAAAGAGTGACTTACAAGTTCATTAATATTATTGCGT
>NW_018482075.1:0-1650 GCF_002113885.1 Mizuhopecten yessoensis | reverse complement strand
TAAATCATGCATATTGGCCCTATCTTATTTCAACGATTTTCAGATGTCATTTCCTGGTTTGATATCGATGTATTTGATTTTTTACGAGAGACTGTGACCTGAAACTAGTATGCCAAGTGACATCATTATTAACTGGATCTTAGTTATTCAGATTCACAGATAAACGACTTGTATTAGATACTGAATATAAGTCTTATGTCTTAGATGTTAATAAATATGTATCGCCTTTGATAATTTCAAGAAGTGTAAAACAAGGGCAAAACCAGTTATATTTGGAAAAGCATAATACTTTATAACATGTGATCTTGACTATATGACCAAGCATATATTATCTAATAATTGTTACCCAGACTGTCATTTCAAAAAGCAAATAATTTTTCATTCAGTGTACTTTTCTATTTCTATGATAACTACTGGTGACTGTTTGGATAACAGATCGGAAGCCTGTCGACCCATCATTAGTCGTACCCGTTTGTGATTATCTGTGTTGCTGTATCTCCGAGACATTCAAACGGAAGATGCGATGTGGAGTCAAGTATTCGGACACAGAAAAAGTATGTTAAACATTGTAATAAACACATAGATATTGTAAAATTGTGTAGACATAATAATTCCCTGTATATAGTGCGTATTTCTGTATTACCCTGTATACCGTATAAATCAAAATATCTTTTACACAGAGTGAAATCATTTTAATTTCCTCTACAAGTTAAATTATAACCATTACTAGAAAAATGGCGTTCATAGTGCTGTGTGCGCAATTTTATCATCGTCAATTAGAATTTTCCTCTCCCGCGCCTCGAAGATATGAGACAAACATAAGAAGCAAGCATTTTCGTGACGTAAGGCTGTTCCATGAATATCATTTGCACTGACGACGCTGACACAGCAGTATCCAAAATATATGTAATTCAATAATGACTAAAAATAAGGAATGTAGAGTTAAGGCTTGAACGGCATTTTATCATTGTTCATGCCGGTGTTAACGCAAATCGGTTACATACATACTTATGTAACCGATTTGTGTTCATTGCCGCATGACACTGGACAAATGTGTCTCAATCCCTATTTGAAATTAGTCTGAATGCAGTTCAGTATTATCTACTCTTATGTAGATTGTATGTCTTCAGATGCATTGCATTTTTGCTTGATATATAATGATATGCTTTATATCATGTTTTCCTGCGATATCACACATGTCTCTTCCAAGGCAATAACGTATATATTTGATCCACTATAACTATACTGGTATCTTATGGCATTAGTATTTGTTTTGTTAAATAGCCCTTCTGAAATTCTATCACATTTCAAATTTCTGCTTACATATACAACAGAGAAATGCACACCTCCTAAAATTGGTAATAAACGAAACACCAGTTAAACGTATTTGTTAAGTACGTAATAAATCATATTTATGCATACACTTGCCTTACAATGTCCCAAGACCTATTTTTGTTAAGTATTTTTTTGTTAAATAACCCTTTCTGGAATTCTATCATATTTCAAATTTCTAGCTACATATACAATCGGAGAAATGTACACCTTCTCGAAAATGGTAATACACGATACGCCAGTTAAACGTATGTTTTTTTCCTACGTAATTAATCATATTTATACATGTTTTTTTTACAATGTACCAAGACCTATTAA
>NW_018482074.1:0-1649 GCF_002113885.1 Mizuhopecten yessoensis | reverse complement strand
AGAACGTGCAAAGAACACGTGTAGCTTGTCTCAAACCTAGGGTGAGATAAGAAAATCTCACACGGGTAAAATGGTGGATATCCCTGTCCAGGGTAAAAGAAAAACCTGTCCTGGTGGTGATGATGATGATGGCAGGGTAAGTTAAAATTTGATCACATATTTAGATGATTACACAGCAATTTAATATACTCTACCTTATACAATTTATCAAGGATGATGTCATCACGTTTATTGATCTCAAGATCTAGATCCCATCTTGACTCAATAGCATCAATGACAAACTGAAGGTTTCTACGTCTATCGTAGCGGCATTTATCCGTGATAAAGGAGCAGTTAAGATTTCCTTCGTCATGGTAAACTGTTCCCCCACCACTAGCACGGCGGACAACATCCACTGACATGGTTACGGCCTTCGAAACATTACACTCCAGCCAGGGATTCTGATGTCGTCCAATCACAACACATGGCTTGTTCTTCCACATAAGTAGCACCGATTTCTTCGACAGATCCCACTTCTCAAAAAGCCATTCTTCCAGTGATAAATTGGCAAATATATTATTGGATTTAGAAACTATAACCTCGTATGTGTGATTATGTGGTAATGATGGTCGTTTTACAACACAAAAAGTTCTTCCTTTACAAAAGGTTTTAGTCCTCAGTTTTTCTATAAAAATACTTCGAAACAACATTTCAAATTTATATTTGAACATAGTTTTCCTGTAATGTATCAAAAGCACTTGCATGTGGTCAACGGGTTGTGTTTGTTCATAACAAGATATTGATATCGTCTGAAATTAAGTGTCCTTCATCTACTTTCACTTTCGTCGAATAAGTTTTCTTTCACAACTACTGTTATAGTATATTTATTTTTGACTTCTGCAAAATATATTATCCTGTTATAAATAAACGAATGTGTCCGTCGAAGGTACTTTAAAAATATTATTTAAATTTAAACTAAAAATATGTATATTAATAGCGCTAAGATCGAAAATATAATCGCATTTCTTTCCACGGGATCTCAACCGAATATTCTCCACCATGTTTACCGGATGTAGCTCTTCTGTCATCGAAACTCTCTTGTTTTTTCCATACTATATATGGATAAATAAGGTTAAAGTCCAAATTATTCCGAAGTACGGGAAAAGATGGCGACGTCCATGTCGCCGTACGACCAATGGTTGGCAGACAAACTTTTGTCGCTGAACCCCGAGGTCGACACAGATGTCTTCGTCATGTATATCAGCAGTATGTTGGAGGAGGACTCGCCAGCTGACGAAAAACGCGAGTCCATACTCGAACTCTTGGCCGAAGTTTTGGTTGGTACAATGTAGTTTCATCCCGAGCCATATGCCATGCATGTGATGAGTTAGAACTCGGATCACACACAGGGGTTCGTTACAAATGTCTGAAATACGCATATGCTATACTGATATGGGTCACACCACATATCTTTTTATGTATTCTGTGACCCAAATCAGTATACAGTAGCATATGTGTATTTCAGACATTTGTAACGAACCCCAGCTGTGAATCACGGGGGCTAGCAACCATATATTGAATTTGATTGTTACAAGCCCCTGTGTATATAACGTTATATGCAGCGACGTCTTTCTAAAGATATTTATTACATATCTATTTCTGTCATGTTA
>NW_018482073.1:0-1649 GCF_002113885.1 Mizuhopecten yessoensis | reverse complement strand
TTAAACATGTATATGCCATTTTAGCAAATATGACTTTTTTTCCCCCGACCAGCCCCTTTAATACAACATTAATCAGCTTATAAATAAACCCACTACAGGTACATGTAACTGAAAGACCTATTAACACGAAAACGTGTTCAGTCGGGGACTTTCTGTCTTCAGTCCGACTTTAATCGGCGATCAATGATGTTATATAGTAACAATGTAAAAACACGACGCAAAAAATGTCTGTTCCACCTTATGGTAAAAAAATACCTTCAGCCAAAAGAAACCACTCATAACGATGAAATATAATTTTCTTCGTTGTTTTTAACATATATCTAAGCATTGAATTGAAGAATCCTTGCACTTGTGATGGTACAGCCGAGTATGAAGCCCCGTTACTTACAACATATTCTCCAAGGTGTGTTACCTCACATCCTCTACACGGCATGTTTGTAAACCACTGGTTTCATACCACCCTGTATCTTACGGATGCAATCCTTAAACAATGTTAATGTTTGGTTTGTCGCGTCCAATAGATGTATAATAAACCCAGTGCGTTTCCTTGTGAAAGAGAAACATCCCTCAAATATAAGGCTTTGTGGACAGACACCGGTTTTAGCTGGTGTGTGACCTTTGTGTATTTACAGAGGTGCCAATGCATTTGGTAAATCTGTCGAGCGTTAAACAGGCGTGCACGATATTACGACTAGATCAGCATCTTTATGTTGAAGTCTAAGTTAATTGAACAACATGTTCCATACTTTGACAAGGGTAAACCTGTTAACCGCTAATGTAGAATATCCCAATAGAGAACGCGACTGTGTTCACAAGCACCATATATAAAGTTACCGTCTCTGCTGTCGGTCTGTATACACCCACGACAAGGAAATAGTTTACCCAATCACAAAAACCTTATTTACTGGACTGTAGTCTGGTTAAATATACCGTGATACCACAGTTGATAGGTGAGGCGGATAGTTTGTACACACAACTCCTTTCATCAAAGCCTTGTTTGACCAAGACTTTGTCAAAGACATTAAAAGGCAGTCTGTTCCTCCAATATAACTCTAAATTATAATGTACAATACAGTGTATTTGCCTCGTTGCTGGAGAATACACAGATAGTTAAAACCGAAACATCATCTTTATCAATGATAAGTACACGACCTGTCACGACCTGTACTGCGTACCGATTTCGAGATGCGTATCATTGGTCAAGCTTCCGTATGACACTGATTATGACAAATCAGCTTCAGTTACAATACCAATGCCACTCTCCGGGTCATTAAGATGAGATAGAGCTTAATTGGACGGATACCGGCAACCACCTTATATATTGAATGGTGCTCTATAGTTTGTTAGCACGCGAGTCCATCACGGGGCGTCCAATTAACACACTAATACGCTTTCTGCTGTAAAGACGAAACAAAATACCCCCATGAAATTTAATGTGCCTTGAAATTACACCGTCTCGACTTGCCTCCTATTTAGATACATTTATCATGCTAAGCGCATCGTGTCACGTTTCGGCAGTGTGTAAGCTCCGACACCGTACATATCCGCGAGTACATTGTAGAAAACCGCAGGTGTGAGACAAGGAGCCATCCGAAACAAACGTTTATACCGTACATACAATGTGAGGCGATGAGATAGCGGAAACAAAA
>NW_018482072.1:0-1648 GCF_002113885.1 Mizuhopecten yessoensis | reverse complement strand
TAATCTAGACTTGCACAAGTCCCTGATTTTTCACATACATCTCAAAACAAGGTTATATTTTGAAGTCAATTTCGATATCAGATGTCTCAAATTCAATCCTGCCTTAATATTCAGATAATTCGTTATAAAAAGTGTACAACTTTTCCTGAAATTAACGTATCTATGTAACATTATAACTAAAAATGGTAGAAAGGGACCTGAGTAATTAGTGGACTCTGATATCTGCAGCGAACAGGCCTGAATCTAGAACCCATAAGTGTGCTTTTAAGTGCAACAGTTTCTTATAATGGCCTTTATTCCACTTATACTCTACAAGTCAATTAACGTATGTTTGTAAACATTTATCCTGAGAATATGAATGTCAAATATAGGTCAATTTGTAATGATACATGGCATGGGGGAAAAGTTCAAAATACGTTTGTAAATGGCGAAATTTCTGTTGTTGCTAGGTTTGAAAGTATACTGGAACAAAGGTAGATATGTTTCAGACAAATTTAAAGTTGATGGATTTTCATCCAATATGTGAAAACTATTAGTATCCGTTGAATTATTTTCCAAATGGTCCGATAAAGATATTACAGGTTTCCCTGTACAGTTGCCGTATAGTTGTGGGATGGATTGTTCGTGATTCACTGTGACCTGGACTCGAAACTTACTCCGTTCACATAGTTGGGGTTAGTTTGGTCTTCTGTAACAAATGTTAGATTTATCAAATACTGAAGCAGTAGGAATATGGGGATGGGAATATATTGTTTTTCCATTTATTAGATGATTTTATGTGATGATTAATCGTCTGTGAAGTGTATGATATACCCATTAGATATAAGTTACCTGTATATGCAGATCAAGGTAGGGTAGTTATACCAGCTGGAAAAAAAATGCTGTTAGCTTTAATAAAAACAAATTTCTAAACTCTATATATATATGCATTATGTATCATTAAATCTGTTTGCTATATAGCAGTTTTAGGTCATGTAAAATCACAGCACTTGTGATTTAAATTATGCGTTTCAATATTTGCATTGATGAACTATAGACATAATGATTCTGTTTGTGTATTGTATGCTAACCAGGCTTTAGACCTTTTGTCATTTATTTTTCTCCAGTGGGGAAGGGGATGGAACAAATGGATGAGGAGGTGAATCATACAGAAACCTAGGTCTGCACATGTCTGTACTTAATGGGTACTTCTGGCTCTGTATGTCACAAGTAGCCTACACAACTCTGGGGTACAGTCTAGTGCTTTAAATGTACATGATTTAGTAGGGAGGGGTTGTCACCTGATATTGGAAGGGGGGATGGGGTTGTTATCGGTTGGGTGTTGGGAAGTATTCACATTGGGTGGAGGGAGGGATTGTCACTTGGTTTTGAGGGTGTAGTCACATGATATTTATGGGGATTGTCACATGGCATTGAGGGTATAGTCACATGATATTTAGGGGGGTTGTCACATGTTGTTGAGGGTGTAGTCACATGATATTTAGGGGGGTTGTCACATGGTGTTGAGGGTGTAGTCACATGATATTTAGGGGGGGTGGTTGTCATGTGGTGTTGGGAGTGTAGTCACATGGTGTTGAGGGTGTAGTCACATGATATTTAGGGAGTTGGGAGTGTAGTCACATGATATTTAGGGGGGGTTGTCACATGG
>NW_018482071.1:0-1647 GCF_002113885.1 Mizuhopecten yessoensis | reverse complement strand
TTTCAGTCTATATCAAAACCCTCTAGTTTCTGCAGATGTTGACATGGTGCCATTTTTTTTACAGCAGGTGTAGGTATACATCAATACCTCTAATTTCTGTATATGTTAAGATAGTGCTAGCTTTTACAACTGTTATCAGTGTATATCAACACCTTAAGTTTCTTCAGATGATGACATGACGATTATATATTATTAAGGTAAACATGACGATTTGTGCAGAAATATTAAAACAGCAACACATTTAGCTAAAATATACAAGTTTTAAGTAAAATGACATTTAGAAAAGTAATGACCCTTTTGTTAGCCAGACTATGTGAGCAGTACTCTAGAGAGTAAATCACTATACAGTATATATATTATAGTCGTTTATAAAACATTTGTAAATAAAAACTTACTCTGTCATCTTATGCCAAATGCACATTATAACCTTTATGGAAACCACACATTTCGTTGATCTAATTGCACTTTTCACTACAATCTTTTAATTGAATAATAAGTATGATATTAAGTTAATTAGTGGAAATTTAAAATTAAACGAATTTAAAATGTTTAAATAAAATGTTCACCCCTCAGTTAACATAGTTAGGATTCCACTGCCCACCAATGAAAACGATACCGTACCCTTCACGTTGCACTGTTTCTGGGTGAATTATTGTCTGAAACCTGGATCACGTGATCATACATGTAGACGTCATTTTTATAAAGTTTGATTTCAAACTTTTTGTAACCAAGACCTCAGACTTATGATTCAGCTTCAAATTTTGATAAAAAAAGTTTTATAATGTACACAGTATGAATTAAATAATCAATTGTACTTTGTGTTGGAAGTAATCTGATTTCAGTCTCGAACATCTGTAATAATAAGCTTACAAGTCACGGCAGATACTATTTACATATATATATTGTCTGCCCTGGTTAATTTTAGGTTGTCATGGTTACAAGAGAATAACCATCAGCACCAAGATAAGTTTTACAGTCAGACTTAAAACACTTAAAAACAACGTCAATTCAGATCTTGGTGGTTACCTTATACAAATTGAAACTAGAACTGGTCCGGTATTAAACACAAGTGTTAACAAGTAAAAGTGAAAGTTCCAAATAGTAATAAGTAATTAGAACGAATAACAAATATATATTTGATACGAACGTTACCTGTTAATTTGAAAACGCTACGTATACACAACTAAATACGATCGTTAGGAATTTAATCGCCGAACTAGAACACTTAATTAATTATGAATGAGCGATGTAATTGGCTGATACAGTAACGACTAATACGAACGTAAATAATCAAAACGGTAAACAAACCAACTCTTAATATGAATATCAGCAGTCTTTAGGGCTGGCATCATGCTAGTTTTATTTTTTCACACGTACATGTACCCCTTCAGGACCCGGATTTTACAGATACCCCTTTGGTGCCTCCGCACGTTGCGTGAGGTAGTAATTGTGTGAAAAATTAATCAAATGTCAAATCGCACTACAATCCTCATGATAAATAAAGTCATGGGATAGTATTGTTAAATCAATGACTCGCATGGTAACACATTAGAGTTGTCATTAATGTGTGGACACCGTGGTACATACTTGTCTTTCCTTAGAGCTGTTGTCATTACTGTGTGGACACCGTGGTACATACCTGTCTGT
>NW_018482070.1:0-1647 GCF_002113885.1 Mizuhopecten yessoensis | reverse complement strand
ACTTAAATCACTCTATGCTGACCCTGATACTAGCACAGGAGGTGAAAATGTGGGAGGAAACCAGAGTACCCGTAATAAACTCACATGGTCGAGCAGATGACCCTGTACCTTTTTACGTCCTGTTGGGAAATCAAACCCAAGCTGTCTTGGTGAACGTCCTTAAATGACCTTAGCTGTTGTCGTACTACTGTCTCCAGCTTATCCCAGTGAGACAACATTTTAACTTACCATTGATCTTTTGGCACTGTCATTCATGAACTTCATCTTCAGATATGTGTATGACTATATATGTAGCTGTTGAGAAGATGTAAGGCCAACCATACCAAAAAATAAAAGTGATTTATTTTACCTGATATTGTAATTGATTTACGTAACATTTATACTTATGGCACACTGATAACAGTCAATACATGCTAGAATATTCGTCTGATATGCTAAATTTTACTTTTAGATAAAGGGGCATCATAATTCATTTTTTTGCCCGAAAGGAAATAGCGTTTTGAGAATTTTTCAGTTAGCCTTTTTACCCCTGTTATGTTTCTGGGTCTAATATACATGATACATAGTACATTGTATCAATATTAATGAGTTTCAGTGGCTGACTACACTGTTAGGCGATTATGATAATCACAGCTAATTGTGCATAATTGAGGCTACACTTGTTACCAACGACTCGATCTGTTATTGATGAATTTTTGTGGCTCTGACTATGTATAATACTGGTAACAGCTGGTAGATATCGGGGAAACATAACTTGTTGTACTGTGTTCTAGGTTTTACAATGTCATCATATTGGTAATAATAGATTTTTAAAGCATTTAATAGTAATTATTGTTATTTTAAAAGTCCTAGGGTGTTGAACCAAAGCTTTTGTATGTGTAATATATATTGATACATACTGGATCGGGTTCTTAACCCTCATAAACGTATAGCAGGGAAACAGTGGAGTTGGTATGAGGAAACCTGAAAGACATGTGATGTACAGTGTACCAGAATTTGTGTAGACCCAGTCATGATCATGAGTGCATGGTTGCATATATTGTCTGAGTCTCCTCTGATGTTTTCCAAACAGTTAAGTTGCAGAAATGTTTCTTTTTCAAAGAAAAGACTTTCAAGCGTTATACAAATCACATTAAAGTGACCTTCCTGGTTGGTGCTATTAGTCCAACTTGACGTTTTCCCCATATTTTTCTTCTTTTTTTTTTCTTTTAATATTTTAGAGTGCGCACAATGCACAAATTTGTTTACAGTATTTACTCTGTATATAATTATAACACTTTCATTCATAGGGGTGTAGGATGAAGATATTCCACTCAAGGGAACTTTTAATTGGGTAAATTATCTGAGGATTACCTCTATTGCTATTGCCAGGATTAACCTCTGAGGAACAAGGAATCAAAGGGTCTTTTGACTGTCTACCATTTAGAAAATGTCAACATTTTTCTCCAAGCTTTTCGGAAAACAAACTGGTCTGTAAGGTCAAACAAAATAACCCCATTGGTGACAATTACCAAACCTCCTACAGAATGATTAATCCCATCAGACATCTTTCTAAAAAATGTGGCGATGTATGAAGACCCTTAAACTTGAAATTGTTCAGTTTTCAATTTTATTACGTTGATTACTGTTACTGTAATTGTGACGTCA
>NW_018482069.1:0-1647 GCF_002113885.1 Mizuhopecten yessoensis | reverse complement strand
CATAGCAAAATTGAAGGCACGAAGATAACTGTTTGATTGGTCTCACGTAAAATAATCTGACCAATCGTTAGGCCGATACCTGTCCTTTTAGGATTACAAAGGAGAGACGCCCGACTTCAAAACCTGTCATTTTTTACCATTACGTGACCGCGAAATTCTTTTGATGTATGTTGTCTTTTATGACATGTTGTATGTTATGCCATGCTGTCTTTTATGCCATGCTGGTTATAACGTCACATTATCTGTTATGACCTGTTGTCTGTTCTGACAAGTTGTCTGTTAGGAAATGTTGTTTTCCATGGCATGTTGTCTGATATTACACTTTGTCAATAATTACATGTTGTCTGATATTACACTTTGTCTATAATTACATGTTGTCTGTTATGGCATGTTGTGTTTTACGCCATTTTCGTTGTTACGTCACGTTGTCTGTTATGAAAGGTTGTCTTTTATGACATATTGTCTGTGATGACGAGTTGTTTGTTAGGACGTGTTGTCTTTTATGGCATGATGTCTGTTTTGACATGTTTTCTGTTACGATACGTTGTCTGTTATGACATGTTGTCTTTTATGACATGTCGTTTGGATGACTTTTTGTCTCTTAAGACGTTTTGTCCCTTATGGCATGGTGTATGCTATGACGTATTGTATTTCATGTCTTGTTGTCTGTTATGACATGTTGTATACTTTTTCTGTAATGACATGGTGTATGTTATGACTTGTAAGCTGTCACGACACGTTGTTAATTACGACACGTTGTCTATTATGACATGTTGTCTGTTATGGCATGTTGTCGTTTTTGTCATGTTGGCTGTTCCGTCATGTTGTCTGTAATGACCTGTTGTCTGTTATGCTACATTGTCTGATATAACATGTTGTTTGTTATGACATGTTGTTTGTTATTTATGACGTGTTGTCTGTTATAACATGTTGTTTGTTATGACATGTTGTTTGGTATGACGTGTTGTCTGGTATGACGTGTTGTATGTTACGACACGTTAGCTGTTAAGACATGTCTGTTGTGATGTGTTGTCTTTTATGATATTTTGTCTATAATAACGTGTTTTTGTTGTTACATGTTGTCTGTTATGACGTATTGTCTGTTATTACATGTTGTCTATAATGACGTATTGTCTGTTATCATATGTAGTTTGCTATGACAAGTTGTTTGTTATGACGTGTTGTCTGTTATGATACGTTGTTATTTATGACGTGTTGTCTGTTATAACATGTTATTGTTATGACATGTCTTTTGTTATGACTTGTTGTCTTTTATGACGTGTTGTATGGTATGACGTGTTGTATGTTACGATACGTTAGCTGTTAAGACATGTCTGTTATGATATGTTGTCTATAATGACGTGTTGTTTGTTGTTACGTGCTGTTTAATATGACGTGTTGTCTTTTATGACATGTTGTCTGTTATGGCGTGTTTTCTTTTAGACATGTTGTCGCTTATGACATGTTGTATATTGTGACATGTTTTCTGCTATAACATTTTGTCTCTAATGACTTGTTGTCTATCACGACATGTTGTTTATTACGACACGTTTTCTGTTATGACATGCTGTCTGTTATGGCATGTTGTATTTTATGCCATGTTGGTTGTTACGTCACGTTGTCTGTTATGACATGTTGTTTGTTATG
>NW_018482068.1:0-1647 GCF_002113885.1 Mizuhopecten yessoensis | reverse complement strand
GTGTTGTGACCCATATCAGTATAGCATATTTGTGATTGTAACGTGGCCCTGTGGTTGAATCAACGACGGGAAATGATATAGTCACATTATTATTTTTACGGAACTTCCGTTCATTTTGAAACTGCATTTGCTTTAAATTTCCGGCAACAAAGTTATGGACTCATCTTTTCAGCAAGATGACGTTTAATGAATATTTGTTGCCCTTTAAAGTAATTTTCAAAAAATAGCTTGATATACTCGATCTCCATTACTTGTGCATGAAATGTAGGACACATGCACAAATTCCGCATCTAAATTTCCAACCTCGGGTAATGATCATCATTGGAGTTGGCATTTTTACCGAAATTTGACCTAAACCTAAGAAATGTGTGAAGCTACTATGAACACCTTAATTGGTTTAGGTCCAAATATAGCTGTTACAACATTAAAATGTCTCAATAGTGGTGTGTTTGGGTTGGATGACGCGATTAGCAACCACAAAGTAACTTATCTGTCTATGACTTAAATTTCGTGTAGTTGCAAGTGTGCTTACAAGTTTGGAATTACAGAAGAGCAGATTTTGAAAATCTTAATAATTTGCTTTATGGTGATAATTGGCAAGCAGTCATTACAGCTGCTCCGTCCATTGACTCCGCTACTGACAACCTTACTAGTATTGTTTTAGAATTAATTTAGTTCGTATATGTATTCCTAACCATGACGTAGAGCTCTATCCGTCCGTCTGACAAACTCTGGTTTGACTCAGTTTTACGCAAACATTGTCAGATCCGTGAAAGACTTAGAAAGAAGGCTGTCAATACTGGTAATCTTACAGATTGGAAAATTATCAGAAATCTAGAAATATAGTATCATGAAAAAGGAAGAATGTAAAAAACGGTTTTATAGTACATAATTCTTGAGTCACACATTGATGAATCAATATCTTTATTGCCATAAATACAAACCCTTGTTTTTTTGTCCTACTCTTAACGGTTTTTCTAAATGCTTTCCAATATAACATATACATAAAACAAATGTACTGTTGTCTTAAAGCTATCACTGTATACCTAGCCTGATACCTTTAAACAATTTTTTTATAGTAATCTGCACTGATGAGCATCTGCGAATACTTCCCGTTAGGGTTTCAAAGAAATTCAATCGAGTTTCTAACCCTCCCACGTCTGTGCCTGATTCAAAATGGAGAAGGTACTACGGGACGTTCCTATGTCAGTTGACTTCATTCTTCTGTCCGCTTCAGGAGCAAAGGATTCTGCTCTTCTGTTGTTAGACTTCTCACTTCCTCCTTTGACTTCCGAAGACGATCAATCTTTTCTCCTCTTAGGAGTGCCCCTGATAACCGGAAGTGGTAATGGACAATCTTATATCTATCCTGCCTCAATGCCTGTCTTGAAGCTCCCTTCCCTCTTCCTGAACAAGCTTATATTTGTCACTAAACTAACAGAAACAGGATTCTTCCTCGGACAACAACGTGTTTGTTTTTATTGAACCCAATCAACAAAAAAGCAGCACAAAACGCAAACAACACTTCCAGATAACATTTATCTTTACTTACAATTAAATATATAATATTCAATTAACATTTTAATTGTTTATCTATGATTCCGCGTACATTGGTTTCCTTAAAGGGCAACTGCTCTACATAATTTT
>NW_018482067.1:0-1647 GCF_002113885.1 Mizuhopecten yessoensis | reverse complement strand
TGTGTGTGTGTGTGTGTGTGTGTGTGTGTGTGTGTGTGTTCGAATTGAAAACACGCTCACAATTGCATCCCTACCTTATTGAAAAATAATCAGAGCTTTGTAAATAAGGTCATTATTAAGATTTGAGCTAAATGTTTTTTGTTTTTTTGAGATATGTGAACCCGTTCATACTAAATGTACCATTAATAAATTCAGATCAAATTTGTGACAAAAAATAGTTTTGTATAAGATTTCAAGAAAATAATTTTAACTTTAAAAATGTCGTCAGATCTTTGGAAAGTCTATGATATTCTACTATAACAATACAGAGATGGAATGTTAACACGTGTTTACAACAGTTTATTGTATTCTGTCCAATCAGCTGACAGCATGGTGGTCGTACGTGATAAGTCCAAGGGGCATGACCTGTTTGGCATCGAACACCACGTACTCCTGTGTCATCGTGCTTTCCTCTAACCCACAGTCCCGAGAGGGCTTCAGGCGTCCGGGTGTCTGTGGGGGAAACGTTTTAATGTCGTATTTTCATAATAAAATTGAATTGAGAACCAAATTAAGAATACACCCAGGTGGGGAATCACATTTTCATATGTTCTGTAACATCATATTGACGGCAAATTGCATGATGTTGGGCTAAATCCATTCGTTCTTAGAGGACTATTAGAGCACAACAATGGTATGCATGCTTTCATTTCGGTATGCGGAGATTGACTACTAAACAAGTCGATCAAAAACATGAATGATTATCTCTAATCTTGGTGTCAGTGTTTTGAATTAATCTACATCACTTGCAATCTTTAAAAGTCGACAATAACATGTTGTAATAAGCGTTGTTGTTCCATTTCATTGAACAGACGACAGTTGGATTTACAAATTTCCAAGGGGGGGGTCTTGAAGCCTAAAAAAACTATGGATCCGGCCACTGGACGACACAAGGGCAGTCGATGGCATAAAGGGCGCGTTCACAAATTAATTAACAAACAAACATTCCATATAAGTCCCGTCACTTTGACGATATACGATCTACTGGATATACTTACGATTATGGAGTCGTGACCAGGATGTGGTGACTTTCTCGCCCTGTCTTGCTTTGTGATGCTTTCTATGTGCCCCAGTCCAACCTCAACAAGTAGGATCTTCCTCACCTGTCACAGACAAGTCGTCACCCAATTAATGACTATACAACATAGTAACATAGCATGGCGACAATATTTAAACTGCCTCGCAACATAGTACAATATTAACATAGTGATATAACATCGTTACAACGCTTCACAATATCGTAATGTAATATATATATATGTATATGTAGCATTGTTTAAACTATTATACAACATGGTTATATAGTAACATTGTCACAGCTGACTACAAACGAAGTAATAAAGTGTGTCAACGTTGTTATACTAATTACACAAGAGGTAAATAAAGTGGGTATATTTATGGGTAGCATTGTTCCATGAAACTATAATGTTTGCCTTTTTACCACTAATAAGTTTTGATTTCACCAAATCGAAGTCAAACAGCGCCATTGAAACGTACTTCAATATGAGAGTTCAGGACATCGACCTAACAACTTATAGGGAGCGATGTTTGTATACAACAGTTGTTAAAGGGGCTGGTCGGGGGAAAAAATGTCATATTTGCTAAAAT
>NW_018482066.1:0-1647 GCF_002113885.1 Mizuhopecten yessoensis | reverse complement strand
TCTTTTCAAAATTCTTTTCAGAAACAGACATGGTTCTGTAGAATGTATTTCTGTAATCACCTATCATCATAGCCATATCGTAAATGTTGTCGGAGTTATTGGAAATGTGATTCTGTACCGTATCTTATCTCTGTGGATTCTGGACTATGTATTACAATACTGCCAGGCAGATTAGTCTGGTCGATTGGTATCTGGCTGATTGGCTGATATAGGTGGTAAGACTATCAGCCAGATGGGTGTTAGTTATAATGCGGACAGATAAACAGTCTTATTTAATACACATATAATGTTTTTTGTGTCCAAAGGCTATTCTTAAAACCAAAAATGGAGAATCTTACTTTTTCCTTTGATTATTTTGTAGTTTTTCTCACAATTAAGTCGCAAAACTGGGTAAACTTTTGTGCTGAATTTGTATAAATGTTTATGCTTCATTAGATAATTTGATGGTATCGTAGGTATAAGACCACTCCAAACTCTTTGGCAAGCAATTTATCTGGATTTTGTTCTTCAGCACTAAAAGAGTTATTTCTGAGCTATGCATGCTTTATCATTTCAAAGCAATAAAAGTAACAGGGGATAAGCTAAATTAATATGATTGTCTGGTTTTCGAGTATTTTGTAAGGAAGTTCAGTTTGAAATAGGAATATGAAAGTGGGTCCACAGATTAAACAGGAGAATGAATATTTCTAACTACAAACTTTATCAACCAAAAAGTAAATTACAGTATGGGAAATCAAGTTACACGCTGTATTCTATAGATATAGCCTTGTTACTGCTATATGATGTTGGTCTAACGTATATTCAGTAAGTACATTTCTTTGCCAGTCCTATGTTCTAAGTTATATTTTGAAGATGAGTTATCCTTGTAGTAACCTATACTGAAGTATATTTATATATACTGACCTTTGATTACAGTGGTGTTTCAATGGTGACTGTGTGGAGATCGGTGAGCGCCCCCTGGCCATTAACGGTAACTGGGGAGAGTGGAGTAGCTGGGCGGAATGCAGTCGTTCATGTGGGGCCGGGGTCTCTACAGTGGAGAGACACTGTGAAAACCCTCCGTAAGTCTACATCATATTGTCTGTAGGAAAGTCGTAACACTGTGGTTTCTAGGGCAATCATAGTGCCATGGTTCCTAGGGTTATCTCATTGCAATAGTGTCATTTACTTGAATCTATCAATATTACAAGGGAGACAACCCTGTGAAACCTAAAAGACTGGGTACAGTATGTACATCAGGTCAATCTGTATAATATAAGTTTACCTATTTTCCGATAATTATTTCTTTATTTTGTTGTGCACTGAGCAAATGTTATCCCTTCTATTATTAGGGTTTTGTGGGTGGATGGGTGATGGATGTAGTGTAACCGATATCTGTTTTGTCCTATCTTGTCCTGTCCCAATTTAGTGTCATCACTCTGGCAACTTCCTTTCTTAATGGATTTTGATAAACTCTATACAAAGGTCAAGAATGGGAATACCTTAATGAGACCATATCTCAGGGTTCAAAGGTCATTATTTATAGGAATTTGTCAACCAATTCAGTGACATCTCTCTACCAAAATGATTTCTTAAGGAATTGTGATCAAACTAAATTAATCTGATGAGCAAATATGAGAATAGATTTCCAAGGTCAAGTCCAAGGTC
>NW_018482065.1:0-1646 GCF_002113885.1 Mizuhopecten yessoensis | reverse complement strand
AAAAATAAACAAATATATACATAGTTTTCTTCTTCCGGTTTGATGAGGAAATACAAATATTTACTTCTATGCTTGCTTCAGGCATTTTCCTGTAACTAAATTCATGAATTGCAAGAACAGCAGTATTATGAATACAACGATACAGTACATTGATAATGTAACGATATCAATTCTTCAGCCCTATAATAGATGTGGTTATAATTATATTCACGAAAGTTTTTAAGAAATTCACAAAAAGAAAATTGGAATATTGAATAAGTTCAGCGAAAAGGCAGATTCCCTTGAAAAAAATATATACATCGTTTGAAGTTTTACTTATTATATTGAAATAGCACAAATACGTGATGAGAGAAATTGATACGTGTTTTACGTATTTAATAATTAATTGAATTAGTTTCTATTGTCTTATTCCATATCATTATTTGAACAATGGATCGTAATATTCTACTTTACATCATCATTTTCCCATACTACACTGTTTGCCAAATAGTTCAAACAAATTAAATTTGAAGTAAGTAATACCACAATTATCGCCTTATTCTGGAGACGTCGCTTGAACGTATAATCCTGGAAAATAGATATAAGGTATATTCTTAAGCCACTCGAACACAAACTTTAACATATATGTGCACTCTGGAATGATACTCGTGTATGCCTTCTGAACATGTAGCAGTGTTTTTGAAAACCAACTCACTACATCTTTCTGAAAGGAACTCGGTATGTAAATACCCCCTCTCTATCTTAAAATGTCATTGTACATATCCAATCTCTATCCTTAAACCTCATTAAAGATCCCCCACTCTCTATCCTCAACTTTAGTTGTAAATATCCCCTCCGACCCTGAAGCCTCATTGTAGATATCCACTTTATACCTTCAAATGGCATTGTGGATATTCAGTAATATCCTAAAATATCTTCTTTCGATCCTGAAATTTATTGTAGATATCCAGCCTTGATATTAAAACCTCACTGTAGATATCATTATAGATATCCCCTCTCGATTTTTAAACTGCAATATAAATTCACTTTAGTTCCTAAAACCTCGTTGTTGATATCTCCTCTCGATCTTTTAACCTCATTGTAGATATCCACTCTAGATCCTAAATCCTTGTTGTTGATATCTACTCTCTTTCCGTCACCTCATTGTTAAAACCCTCTCCTCTATATCCTTAAACATCATCTCTTATATCCACTTTCGATCCTAAAACATCGTTGTTGATATCAACTCTCAATCCTTAAACTTCATTGTAGATATCCACTTTCTATCCGAAACTTCATTGTAGATATCAACTCTCTTTCCTAAACTTCGTTGTAGATATATCCACTCTCTATCCTAAACTTAATTGTAGATATCCACTTTCTATCCTAAACCTTTTTATCAACATTCTAATTGTTCTTAGTCATTGTTTTTTTCTGATGTCACATGCAGTTTCTTTTTCCCGCTCTTTTTAAGTTAAACATGTGCTAGTACGGTGCCCTTCACGATAACATGTACGTGCGAGGTCTGTAATTGTATCGGTTTCCAACAGCACTGGTGTCGTAAGGTGATGACAAGCATAGAGATCGGTTCGTCTGTACGTTCTGAAAATATAAATATCATATATTACACAATGCGATCAGGTATTCACTATTTCATATTTACAGTC
>NW_018482064.1:0-1646 GCF_002113885.1 Mizuhopecten yessoensis | reverse complement strand
CTTCACCAGTAAATTCTATTTCTGCCAAGCAAAGCAAAGTGATATTTAGGGATCACTCTGTCGATGTTCTCTGCACAAATTGTTTCCACATACTTAAAGGAAGACTTAGATTTTAATGGATTTTGAACCAAACCTGAAAATCAACATGGCCAACAGCAGCCATCTTGGCTTTTGTGATGGTTGCACGGTTTCCTTCTTAAACACTTGAAATGATGATTTGGTTTCTTGAAACTTACTTCACATGCCTAAAATACCAATTATTCATTCACATTTGATTTTGAGCAGAACCTGGAAATCCACCATGCCACCAGTGGAAGCAGGCAACACATCCATTTCCGTGGAATTCTTGTACTTCTTTGAGGCTAGTTTTTATGAAACAGTTTTAGATTTTCAATAATTATAACTGATATCGAACATTTACATTTTATCAGATCAACTGCATATTCATTGTTTTGTTAACCCATAGCACATACTATAACATGGTAATATGTTTCGACAGGTTTGTACATACGGTGCTGCCACCAAAGGCAAGGTCACCGAATACTCAATTCCGTTGGTGGCAGGGCTCTCACTCGGGAGGTGGCCAGGACCAGTGGGCTATCGATGAGATCATGCTAGGCAGCTATGACCACAAGACAAAGATGGAGGACAACTTCAATGTGAGTATTTTGCATAAAAAAAAATCCATTTTAACTATTTGATAATACTGAATCAGCAATTGGTCAGGTGTCGTTTCAAGGGGTCTGTAAAGTCTGGTGTTAGTAAAAGTAAGTGTCACTAAAGTCAGATGTCAGTAAAATAAGGTGTCGGTAAAGTCAGATGTCAGTAAAATAAGGTGTCGGTAAAGTCAGAAATCATTAAAATCAGATGTCGGTAAAGACTTTAATGAAAACATAATGAAGATGAAATTAAAAAAATATATAATCGACAAACGTGTTCTGTGTGTTAATATTCTGTGGGGTCAAACCTGGATTCAAATCTTTAACTTCGGATTGTTATACCATCGCTGAAACTAATTGAGCTACCTGGACAACAGAAGTGTACAAGCCCAAAAGTGCAACAGTTATATCAAAACGGAAGTTAAGGGGAGGTTTCTGTATATAGGATCAACGACAGTGCAGTGGTACAGGGATTCTTAAATATAAACTTCTTGTTAAAGATCAAGGAGTGAGTACAGTTCCTGTGAACCTTTTATATGACTTGTAAGATGTGTTTTGATTGGTTAGGACCACCTGGATGTTCTGGACTCCCAGGTGTGGTCAACTGTGACGGAAGGTGTGTTGGGCAAGTACTGTCAGGCACGGGACCCTGCCCTCATTCTGGCCAATCAGGAGAACGATAAATTTGCCATCACGAAAGACCTTGACCTTCAAACTGGAGATGTTATACAGTTTAGGGTGAGTTATTAATTATTGCCTGATACTTTACCTGAAATTACTTTATACAGTAGTCACACTTGACTGTATGTTTATTAACAGATATGATAAAAATGTACATGATATCAATACAAATCTAGCTTACCAGTTTGATATGTATTAATTGTCAAAACTTGTTGTTACATTAAAAGTATAAATAGAACAAACAATTAGAAGTCCTATACTGTAGTGCAAAATGGTCCATTTATATCTGATTTTATTTCCAACTGA
>NW_018482063.1:0-1645 GCF_002113885.1 Mizuhopecten yessoensis | reverse complement strand
CTGTCTGTGAGATAGTGACGGCGTTAAACCTTGTACATGTAGTATCCTCTATAACTGTAGCTATGACTGTCTGAGTGATAGTGACGGCGTTAAACCTTGTAGTAACCTCTATACCTGTAGGTATGGCTGTCTTAGTGACAGTGACGGCGATAAGCCGTGTTAGATAAGGAAATTTACGTAATTTACTTAGAAACATTGCCAGGAATGCCCTTCCTTACGCATGTCTTATGGTATCATTTGGTTACACCGCACATTTTCGTGTTCTGATTAGCTGATGTTCTGGTGTATCTATTTGCCATCTTTACGCCTGTCTTAGATCCATTCCCATCCGTCATGGTTCTACCCGACCTGTAACGCCACTTTGAAGTAGGAACGGGCATTGCAGGCTGCTGATTAATTTAACAAGTGCACAACGTCCGTTTTTATACTGCTTAATACGACAAGTTGAGGCCTTTGGCGATGTCTTCACAGTTTTAATTAAAATGTTTGTATTGCATGGTTGTTCTAATTAGCAATCAATTTATAGTGTTGTTTTTAGATCAAACCAATTGTTAGTGAACTATAATTTAATTGATTGGATGTATTGGTGTGAGGTGGTCTTTATTCGCGTTTAAATTAATTGATGACATATTGTTTTAATTTAACAATGTATTATGCTACTTGAACCATGTATGAAAGCGAAGTAAAAACTACACCTTCGTTAAAAACTAATTACATTGAGAATAAAAACACATTGTTATTATCGATATTATAAAACCTACACTGTACACAAAACACTATAGCGTGATTTATTTCTGATAACAGATGTTTACTAGATATACTCTTTACTTATAACCAAACATATACAAAAATTGTAGAATTTATTTTTGCCTAATAAAAACGGTGAGTTTTGCTTATGTTCAGTTTTAACTACACCAATGTTCTATAAGCAATACCACACTTATGAATAATAATAGATCATCTTTTACCCGTGAACGGGAAGTTAGATATAAATCATGGGAAAAGTTAAGGTAAAATGAAAAAGAAAAAGAAAACAAAACTAAAGCAGATTTAAACCCGAACGTATGTGATACAAGAAGCCCGCCGCATGAACCACTACATCAACGATTCCATATAAGAGCTCCAGGAACAGAAATACATTTAATCTTCTAGCCGAACTTTCGAGTCTTTCGTCAAATAAAGTAGAATTCTGTGTTTCGGGTTACGTAAGGAACAAATGAGAAGACGTCAAGTTAGTCATGGACCAGGTCTATAAAAGTTTTATGCATCTTGCGTTAAGTGGAATGTTTAATCTTGATCTTAAGTTTTTTTTTCAGTTTTGTTGTCTCCCTTTTTGTGTTATTTTATAGCAATGTTGAGTTTATATATATTCCGCAATGTGTGTCTTTGTCTGAAGAGTTTTGTTTCTCCTGTTTCAGAATTCACTGAATTATACCGAAGGCAGAATGACTAGACCTTTCATTGCCATGTATGACGGGCCTACGCGTGGTGTTCAGTACAACAGGAGAACGCCCTCCACTGATCATCACTTCTTTATTGCTTACCTTTACATGGTTACATGCGTGTCAATTATCAATTTGTTTCAAGTTATGTTGCGTTATCGTGTACCACAGTTGAATCAGTCTTTCTTATATATATATATATA
>NW_018482062.1:0-1645 GCF_002113885.1 Mizuhopecten yessoensis | reverse complement strand
TATGTAACTGTGTTTGTAATCCGAAGTTGTGTGTTCTATGTTACTTTGTGTCTGTTATGCTAATCTGATATTTTATGTTTAGGACCAGACAAGGACGTGGACCAGGCAGCACGCTTCATTCAGAGAGATTTCCAGAATCAGAACCATAATCCGTCCAAGGTGGTATATCCCCATTTCACTACAGCAACCGACACAAGTAATATACAGGTGGTGTTTCAGGTCGTAATGGACTCTATCCTCCGACAAAACCTCAACATCAGCGCCCTCTTATAGCAGGACCTGAAATCCAGCCTCTAGACAAATCATCATCAGCGCGCTTCAATGGCAGGACATGAATCCAGCCGCCGACAAACTTTAACGCGCTCTGATGACATTAAATATGATCTCACAATTTATGTGATGTTCCTAGCCGAATGTGACATTGGGAGCCTCTTTACTGGAATGCCTGTGCTTTATAATTGCTGTGGTTTATTAATGTGTATCGTGAGGCCTCGATTCAATGTAAATATGGCGCCTTCTACAATGTACAGTGTGTATGTGTAATATACATATTGGTTGAATGCATTTTGGTCGTGGTGCAATGCTTTCATACAAATTCATATTGTTAACTAAAACGCGCATTATTATTTCATTTGCATGATGGTGAATATCGTCAGTTAGCCCTGGCGTGGCAGAGTGCTCTCCCGTGTGTTTAAGTGTGGAAGTCTGAAGATCGTTAGAGTTATCTCTCTTTAATAAAGTGAGTTCAGCCTCATACCGTATCACAAAGTAATGCATAATAAAGTGAGGTTTACGCAATAAAAGTCACTGGCAGTGACAATCAATCTATAGCATACCGTTGTTTGTGTTATCAGGTAGGCTATTACATACAGACATAGTTACAGGTAATATCATCAGGTATACTGTTATATATACACACACCGAGATAGTCGGTTACATGTAATCTTACGTTATATTCACCGAAACTTCGCTTACTCTCAGAAATATAGCTAGCCTTGCGACAAAGCATGCTTTAAGTACTAATTACGATTTTTTCTGACAATTTACCAATCACCCTGACATATCGCTGAAGTATCTCCTTGGTAACTGACTTATCTTTTGTCCGACATATTTAATTAAAGGGTACGAAACTGGTACCAGACCTGATATTCCTCGGCTATCGGCCAGAACCTCGGCTATCTATACATAGTTCTATTACGGCACACTCCTTATACGGCAATGAAACCTTCACAACTAACGTATAGCTGCCTTTAAGATAACGCTAGATTTTCTCCTAAAATCTCGTATCCCACGTTAACGCTCAGATCAAATTTCTCCAGTGAGTTCCTGCTCGTGTCTCCATTTCTCCTGAATGCTCTCCATTAAAGTACCACCGACAAACCTGGGAGAGATTGGCTTGGTCTGCCGTATGATCAAGTCGGAATGTTGTCTAAAGACCTAATTGTTATATCTACAAATGACCATTGCGTTCGTCTCTAAATCAGACAGGCATGTAACATTATCACCAGGCGATATGGACAGGGACTTACATAGGAGTGCAACTATATCATCATGTACTTACGTTGATGGTACAAAAATATACCGACAGAGACAAATATTACACAATGTACCGACATAAACATTGATGATACCACAGTGTACCGAC
>NW_018482061.1:0-1645 GCF_002113885.1 Mizuhopecten yessoensis | reverse complement strand
TATTAGCCAAGGGGGGTGGGGGCAGATTGTGTGTTACTTTGCAGTTTTATCTAATCTAGACTCGAATGTAAAGAACGACCAAATCACGTCAAGCCGAGATCATCAACATACTTGATGACGTCATAAAAGGTTAAGTATTTATGCAGATATTATGACGTCATGTACAATTATCTTCATACCGTAAAGTCAACAAACAGGCAAATCTATCGAGCAATTTAATGATGGGCTGTCACGGGTTTCTCAAACGTCGCAGATCACCAAAACTCCATCCTTACATGGAAAACGAAAAAATGAAAGATATAACAACACAAGTTCCCTTTCTAAAGAAGTATGTCCGCCTGGGGGTTGATCCACCACCACGTGGACTGAAGGTCACCTACCTCCACTGGAAACGGGACTGAAAAGGAGTTTGTTGGATCAGGGACAATTACCCAATTAACCCGTGTCCGCCACCACCACCTCAAACATCACTTCCGGCTGGAGCCAGGCCCTTGCTTCGCCCGCTACCACCACTTCCACCTTTCGCTGTTTCTGATTCCTCGAAAAATAGTTTTCCATCCAATCTGTTCGGTATCTCTCTTGACTTTAAATCCTTAGCTGTTAACGTTAATCAGGACATGCTTTCCAACGACACGTTATCGTAATACACAGATATCGTGACGGTGAGGTAACTCGGCTGGAATTCAATGACTAAACTAATTTTCCGGAAACGATTACTTAACCTTTTGACGACATTTACACTTACTCCCCAGGAATGGGAGTGTATGCAATGCTTGCCATGGGATCATGTCTTCACCAGATGCCATGAAAATTAAGAGATTGACACCGGGAACGAGTCGCGTAAGATAACGTAAAGGCGACAGAGGTCAAAATTAGACTCGCAAATACGGTTCTTCCCGAGATGCTACTTGCGACATAATCAGTGTTAATATTTATGTATTTTTATTTATTTTTTCCTCATAAATATCAACGTTGTAAAGTTGAAACTTCACTTATGGCAAAGGACAAATATACGCCAACCGTCCGATTTTCACGACCTCCAGTGATACCAGTACCGCGCATATACACTTGATTCTGTATCGAGTGATTAGAGATAAATCTTTATTTAAAAATATCGCTGCGAAGGTAGCCCTTTAAAAAAATCCAACTACTATTAAAAGACTGTGTGTTCAATTCTAAGTTCACATAGTGATGGATTTCGTATCCGACGTTCTTTTAAACAAGAGAAACGTCTCCATTGTAATAAGAGGAGATTGGTACACTGACTACCGTCCCGTTGTGCTTTCGGAACAGTTTTCGATTGTTGATTTATCTATATATCTGTTTATTTTTTATCGTCGACTTAAATATCAAAGATCTAATACAGTTTTTAAATTTCAGACTTTTACACTATTCGACAAATATTTGAAATATCAAAAGCCTAAAATGTGTTTTAGATATTTGTGATTGTCTTTTTATATGTTTGTTCGTGGGTTTTTTAATAGCTCAACGAGGTTCTACTGTACACAAAGCCCTAATTGTGCGGACAAACGAGGTTCCACACTACTTGTACACCCTTTAAAATGTCCAAACTAACAAGTTTCTACTCTTCACGCAAACAAAAGGGTCCGAACTAACGAGGTTCTATTGTACACACAAACCAAAG
>NW_018482060.1:0-1645 GCF_002113885.1 Mizuhopecten yessoensis | reverse complement strand
CATGAGAGTCAGTGTCTGACCCTGGTCTCACAAACACAGCCATGAAAGTCAGTTTGTGCCCCACCATCCAACCATTCCTAGCTACAACTTATAAGGAAATATACCAGACCTTCAATAATTGATCAGTTCATTTCCCAAAACAAATTCTATTTTCAAAAATGAGTTACATTTCCAGCCCATCTAAATTTTATTTGATGGGCAAGGTTTCATCTGCAAATGTCTAGGAAAAAATCCTAAAATTGAAATTCAGTAAGAAGTGTGATGTGGTATTGTTGAGAGGTCCTTAAAACCACCATAAAATTCTTGTCACATCCATTCTCTGATTGAGGAGGTTTGGAGATTCCACAGATTAAACTGTCTGTCACAAACCAGACAGATGTTCTATCAAGAAACTAGTGGCCATACAGCGAGTACAAGTCTCTTCATGTTTATGGTGCTAATAAGCTACTTTGAATAAACTACAGCCGCTAGAAAGACACCAGACAATTGTGAGTGTGCTCTTCTCCACATGCTGACATGTCTTTTTATAACTAGGCAGACTAGAACAAACGTGTTATTTTGTAGGTTACAGCAAAGAATTTAGATCACTAATGTGAACATATGACCTGGATGTTGTCAATTCAGAGATAATCTGGATGTTGTCAAAACAAGATTGACTTGAATGTTGACAGTACAATGTTGTCAAAATAGAGTTAGTCTGAATGTTGTCAGTACAATGTTGACCTAGATGTTGTCATCACAGATTTGACCTGAATGTTGTCAGTACTATATTGACCTGGATGTTGTCAGTACAATGTCTGCCTTAATGTTGTCAAAACAGAGTTGACTTAGATGTTGTCATCATAAAGTTGAATGGGATGTTGTCAGTAAAGAGTTGACCTGGATGTTATCAGTACAAAGTTGACATAGATGATGTCAGTACAGAGTTGACTTCAATGTTGTCAGTTCAGTGTTGACCCGAGTGTTGTCAGTACAAAGTTTACCTCAATGTTGCCATTATAGAGTTGACCTATATGTTGTCAGTACAATGTTGACCTAGATGTTGTCAGTACAATGTTGACCTGAATGTTGTCAGTTCATTGTTGACCCGAGTGTTGTAAGTTCAGTGTTGACCTGGATGTTATCAGTACAAAGTTGACCTGGATGGTGTCAGTACAAAGTTGACATGGATGTTATCAGTACAATGTTGACCTAGATGTTGTCAGTACAGAGTTGACCTAAATGTTGTCAGTTCAGTGTTGACCTGAGTGTTGTCAGTACAGAGTTGACCACGATGTTGCCATTATAGAGTTGACCTGGATGTTTTCACTTAAGAGTTGACATATATGTTGTTGGTACAATGTTGACCTCGATGTTGTCAGTACAATGTTGACCTGAATGTTGTCAGTTCAGAGTTAACCTGAATGTTGTCAATACAGAGTTGACCTGAATGTTGTCAATACAGAGTTGACCTGTGTGTTGTCAGGACAGTGTTGACCTCAATGTTGTCAGGACAGAGTTGACCTCATTGTTGTCAATACATAGTTGACCTAAGTGTTGTCGGTTCAGTGTTGACCTGGATGTTGTCAGTACATAGTTGACCTCAATGTTGTCAGTACATAGTTGACCTCAATGTTGTCAGGACAGAGTTGACCTCAATGTTGTC
>NW_018482059.1:0-1645 GCF_002113885.1 Mizuhopecten yessoensis | reverse complement strand
TATAATATTATATGTTACCATTAGTATAATATTATATGTTACCATGTAACATGAGTATAATATTATATGTTACCATTAGTATATCTGTGGTAGTTTTCTGATACTTTGACATCGACATATTACAATAATGTATCACTCTGTTCTCTGTTCAAACCATGCTACACATTAGCAATGTCAGTAAAACCGTTACATTATGCTATATTAAAATGTACACTTGATTGCCCCAACCATAACTTTACACTCACGTAAACTTGTATCGCTTGACTGACTTAATATCTCCCTTTTGCATATATACCACAGGGCTTGAATGTCATATACATGTAGTATTTAAAATATTCGGAGAATTAACAATAAATCATTTAGTGTTGAGGTGTTCCTTTGGCATCATGCACCATAACAGATCTAATTCACATTTGAAATATAACATAATTGAACTAAATGAATATTGGCGTCATGTTTATGATCCTCATGAACAAACAGTCAATCTGAAAAGAGAATATCTGTCACTCCTTTTTATTTCTGTAAGTGGCATTTATCACATCAGAAAACATTATTGACTACTTTGCCTTCAAAACAGGTTGTTTGTTTTCATCTTCAAGAAGATTAATTACTTTTACTGTTCTACAAATAATAAACGCGTAGCAATGTTCCTGACCAACTGGTGCCTTTCCCAAGTCAACACCAAGTGCTATGTGTATGCACTTATATTTAATCAATCATTATTTGCCACGGTACCAATAAAATAATTGAAACAGGACAACATTTCAATTATAAATCAAACTTATCAGATCGTCACCAATTAATTCGCACACGCATGCTAGGTAGAAAGTTATCGGAGATGGTACTGCAGTAGAATTTGTCAATTTGAGTTCAATAATGAAATAAGATATTAAGTTATGATGACGACAGTACATTTTTTCAGCGAAGATTAAAGTATATTGTCTCTTGTGAATGTATACAGGTCAACAAAGGGAATCTGTGTAATTTCAAAAATTCTTATGGATAAATACAATGTAGGTGGCTCCTGAAATTGATTCTATAAATAATCATAATCATAATAATCATGATAAAACACCATCAACGTATCTGGATTTGAAATAAAATATCTGATGTCCTCCATTGTAGAAAAACATATGTGTAAAATATGCGTTCTAATAAATATCGAATACAGCAAACCCCCATACAATAGTTAGTTATCTACTTTCTCTTTTGAATCGGGAGAATTGATGCTTGTACATTGATTAAGTAGACAAGACCCGTTGGGTTGAGTTCGGATATAGATTGATATTTTCTTATTGTACGGTTATATAGCAATATATAAGGGGATTCCTTCAACACTGAGCATTGTTGATTATCTTGTCTTAGATTGTGTTTTGTAAATTGTTCCACATTGATTGACCTTATGATAAAGGTACAAAGGTACAAAGTTATCAATTGCTAATCTGAATAATTGTTGTTTTATACAATTTTGCACATAGCATTCAAAACACGCATCAGGCTATGCAAATGACAGAAGAGAACATACTTTGAATTTGAATAATGGAAAGTTCCATAACCACTGAGTGATGGTCAAACTGTTTTAAATGAGTGAAAGATAGTCTTATTAATCTTATTTCAAAAGATACATTTAGCTATTCCGTCTTTG
>NW_018482058.1:0-1645 GCF_002113885.1 Mizuhopecten yessoensis | reverse complement strand
TACTTGTTACATTACATCATTTGTCAACGTACACCTCAACACGTGTACTGGTTACGATACACCCGTTGTAAACGTACATCCCAGCACGTGTACTGGTTACGATACACCCGTTGTAAACGTACACCCCAGCACGTGTACTTGTTACGTTACACCATTTGTCAACGTAGAATCACGCACTGACAATGGTGAAACCATATTAGATGTCATCTGAGCACGTGTATTGGTGACGCTACATCAGTTGCCAAGGTAGACCCATGCACGTGCACTGTTATGAACCTTATAAGTTGTCACCCTAGATCTCAGCACGTATATACTGTTTATAAGTTTTCTTTAAATTTCTCATTGCAAATTTCAGTTGAACATCAGCTATACCAGATTGTTCACTAAACTGTATGTCAATGTTTGTTACTGATGTCCGAAACTATGGAACCATTATAAAGATCCCGTCAGCCTTAGATTCCATGTGCCATCCATTTGTGCGTTTGAGGTAATCTGAAGTTCTGTACAATCAGTGCTACTGTTTCGCCAGCTAGCACTTATTGTAATGTACACAGCACTTACAGGAGATAAAGCAATACAGCGCCCAATCCTATATTTTACATTTTGGACGCCAGTGTTCTTATTCTTATGCATCATGGAGCCACATTTTTTATATTCGACATATGTGTAGAACTGTGAATACTAGTACCTGTATTGTAACATATATGTGCCCGCTGAAGTGCACACTTGTACGTGCTTACAGTATGGAACCTCGTACAAACATGCGCCATTGGTACATTGTACGTATTGTTATAAATCCGTACGTCTATACAGAACATTGTCCCACACGAGCAAATACAAACAAACTTAATAATGTTTGTGTGTGCTCTCAAAAGTGGCTATCTACTTTTCCTATTTGTTCATATGTATGTGGACGTATATATGTTAATACATCGTACATGGAATCATGTTTTTGATGATGAAGACGTGTTAATGAAGGTACGTCGTATTATACATGTACAGATGACGGCACGTTCTATTGGTACACGCGCATGCCCTAACGTCGTACTTGCTCGAGTGTTTGTCACTACATGTGTATATGTACACGCGCATGCCGATACGTCGTATCAGCACACGTGTGCTTTGCTACGCCATATTCATGCATACGTGTGTATTTCAATAGTGCGTATATTGTACAGTTGTCAGGCTGTACGTCCAATGATCCATTAAATGATCACAAAACACACCTGATTTCAAAGAGCTGTGTTCTCGTCTCTTTAAAGGCGCAATTGTATTATATATTCTTGTAGAATCTGATTCTATTTTGTATTATATACGAGCAGGTTTAATGTAAGTTATCTGCAGAAATAATCACTGCATTAATGTTCCTTGGTTATACTGCATGCTGAACACACGAACAACTCTTTCTACTTAATGTGTACGCGAGATAACAAATCGAAATAAAAATAATCAAGAAATATTTTGTCTGTGTTTCTTTTAAGATATTGTCTTACATTCAGTTGTTTAAAACGTAATAATTTCCCTCAACTACAATGTGACACACCTCAAACTGATCAATCATACCTACATGTTACACTTCAGATTTATCATACACACGTGGTACACCTCAGATTTATCTTACACACGTGTTACACTTAAAATAATC
>NW_018482057.1:0-1645 GCF_002113885.1 Mizuhopecten yessoensis | reverse complement strand
ACGTCACATTACACCACGTCAATGTTTTCTCTACGTACTAGATAAAGGTTAAGCATTAGCTGCCTTATTTGGCGTTAAATGCAGACCTGTGTCACATTGCTAAATATTTCTATATGTGTGTGTAATTTGCAAGTAGGCTCGCCACACTTGAATGTTACATGTTAGATACTGTAGGCCACACCCCAGACATTTGATATTCCGTCTTTAGATTTTATTGTTGTCATGGACACAAATGAAAGAGAAAAAACCCTCTCTAACTGAAAACACATATTTTAACAAATATAGGGAATGAATGAGACAGCGTGGAATTTCGGCAACGGCATATTGACCCCTGTCACGCCGTAGGCAAAACTCTAGATAATTCATGCAGACAGTTACCTCCCCTGACTTTCGTTTGGGATATTAAATCTATTTGGACTCGGCTAGGTGAAATTTAGTGATTACATTTTAGTACCTTATTTGATTAAAGCGACAGCATTGTGATCAGGGTGTCCATGTCAGGTCCACAGTATTTTTACTCGCAGAACACTGTTCATGATTTTTTATTGTTTGTTTTATGTTTATTTAAAAAAGAAATGAGAAAAATTTGTAAGATATGTTTTTTTCTTCGGAAACAATTCCATAAAGCTGAATTCAGGTCGTCAAAAAGACACCAATCGATTGTTACAGTTTTTGGCATTGGTACGGGGATCATGAAATATAATTTGCTCTTCAAAGTGATATAATTCATTCATTAATGTTGAAATTATGTCAAAACACTATTTGAATGTAGTTTTGGTTCCAATCGAAAATAACTGAGGTACTGTATAAGTGATAGAGGGCTTATGCAAATTTATTATTTATCAGGAAATTTAATACGTAGTGCATCTCCTATCTTCTCTGCATAAAAGGTTTTTCCAGACACGAGTTCTGAAACGTGAGCTAAAAGGTGTAATTTGATTGGACGCTTTACTTATCACAAAGAACCAATCAATGAACCGATTACTGTGAAATTCCCCCCTGTTTTATTATATCTATCAAAGTCAAAGGAAACGAAGGTAAATATTTGTAGTGAAGCAGTTTGATATAAGCGGAGACTTTTATTTAGAACTTCTTATATATATTATGTAACTCGTCCTAATACATGCATATAATTGCCGGTTCATTGTCGTCAATCTGATGTATAAAATGCATGTTGTATAGAGTTGTACTGTGCACAAGTTTAAACCCATTAAGTTTGTGTGATTTTCTAGTTAATATTTTGCAGTTTTCCCATTGACGACACGATCTCTAAACGTGCCAAACATACACTTAATGAAAAAGCTAACAATACTTGGATATTCTGTCATGACGCTTTATAGATTTGAAGCAAGCCATTACGCAGACGGAAATATATTAGCTTACCGTATTTTGACTCCTAAAACGTCAGAAAACTAAATATTTGACAGAATAATAAGTCGCGACAACATACGTAAAAATCCTAAAACACATAAGCTATACTAAAGGACAAGATATAACACAGTTATAATACACAGGGACAAAATAAACCATAGTGATAATACACAGTGACAAAATATACCACAGTGATTACACACAGGGACAAAATATATCACGGTAACAGACACAGGGACAAAATATACCACAGTGATTATACACAGGGACAAAA
>NW_018482056.1:0-1644 GCF_002113885.1 Mizuhopecten yessoensis | reverse complement strand
TTTTTATTTTTTAATCAATTCCTTTCAAATTTTGTACGGTAATGCCAGGAGCAATAATGTTAAACATATATTACGGGTTTTTCTGTCAAGTTTAATAAAAGTGCTGAGAAGGCGACACATCCACTCCTATGGAATTCTTGTTTTGAGATGGTCCCTGATTATTGTGTACACCTCCATGTTTTAATCCCGGAATGAGCTCTTCCTAAGATGGTCCCTGCATATTTTGTACATCTTAATGTATCCAGTAAGGATTTTTTTCTTGCTAAATGTTGTGATACGTAAGTGCCCATGTTTCTATCTTGACAAAGGAACATATCACCCTGAAAATTTGACAAATTCCTTTGGCTGCACTATCGTTATTACTTCTTTGCCCATATATCATCAGGTAGTGTGTATAAGTTCATGTTTTAAACCAGGTATTTGTGAGATCCACCTGTTAATTTTTTACACTTGTGTATTTTTAGGCAGCAGATGTGGCCTCAATGATTGTTCAGAAGAAGGACATGGGCTGTAAGGGAGCTACCGCAGTAGGTTCCGTGGAGGAAGCTCGCCAACACCTCGGCACAGGCAAACAGTTCTGGGCTGCTCTTGGAGGGCAGAAGGAAATCGCTCGTAAGTAAAAAGAAGTGCAAAAGTAAAAATCTTTCTTTTTTCTTAACCAAGAAAAGTTTTTCACTTTTAAATTATTTCTGGGCATACTCAAATTGGCATATTTAAGTATTCTGTTTTAAATTCATAGCTTTGTATTTTTCTGGTCATTTCCTCAGCTATTTATACCTCTCACCATCATGACTTGTTTACAATTTTTGTCAGTAATAACAATATTTTGTGTTCTAATTACAACTGATAACATGTTTTCCTGGTCTATTTATAAGTATGACATCACATACTGCTCCTCTATATATAGCCTATGACGTGATTTCCTGTTCTATTTATAGCGGTAGGCCCCACAGAGGAGGATGAGTTATATGAGAACCACATTGTGGAAACCAACATGGTGTACCACCTAAAAGACAACACTCTCCAGCCTTACCAAGAGTACTGGGGCACCGTCCCAAAGTACGAGATGCTCAAGAAAGATCAGGTGAGTTTGTTCTTCAAAAGAAATATATATCAAGAGAATACCAACGAGGACTAGAAACCAGCTGTGCTCTTAGGAACTGATTTATAATGTTGTATGACAAAATAATATGTGTGTGCATAAGTTTGTGCTCAGCTGAATTCTGTAATATGTCAAAAGGAAATGTTAATCTTTTTTTACACACGTGATAGGGAGGTCGATTAATTACCTCTATACACACGTGATAGGGAGGTCGATTAATTACCTCAAAAGCTCGGACGAGTTCGATAACCACCAGTATCCAACCGTTATTTATGGAGTTAGGGCTCTTTACTCAATTCCTGAATTGGCGTCAAATCACAAATGATTTCATTCCTGCTAACTCCTACCTTGACCCTGTTTGGTTTTGCAGGTCCTCATCTTTGATTACGGGACCGAGTTTTACATCTGGCAAGGGAAGGCGGTGAAACCAGACCAACGTAAACTTGCCGTGAAACTAGCACGTCAGCTTTGGGACAAGGGCTACGACTACAGTAGCTGTGCTATCAACCCCCTCTGTCTAAAACGTAGGTACCGTGCTATCA
>NW_018482055.1:0-1643 GCF_002113885.1 Mizuhopecten yessoensis | reverse complement strand
TTTACATTTCTGTGGTAGAAGTGTACACTTAATGGTATACACACTTCCTTACTGAGAGTTTTACTCCTCTGTGGTAGAAGTGTGCACTAACGGGTATGAGTATTGCCTTACTGGGACATCTATTTTGTAAAACTGTTCCACACTGATAGACATCATATATTGATAGTAATTTGATGTGCTAATTTTCACATTTAGGTCATTTTTGTTTCATTCTTGGTCCTATCGACAAGTTCTTGGGTAGCTTTAATGTGATGAGTAAATAATGCCTAAGGTTAACCACTGAATTGTTTGTTAACTAAAACTTTATTTTTTATATTTACAGAGGAAGAAGAACTGGTACGGGAAATGTCAGCATTACCTTTAAGAATGGACACTTTTCGAATTCGTTCACAAAAGCAAGAAATTGAGAAAAAACTATCTGAGGTAGATGAAGCAAAGAAAATATTTTCCAGATCAAAGGTGTTTGTGAAAGTGGACTGATAGCAACTGCTTTAATCATTTTGTTTTGTACGATAGTTTAAAATTATTGAAGCCATGTCTGTAGATACATTTATTTATTATGTAGATACATTTGTCACTGGTAGGTTCTATTTTTATACCCACTGTTCTTTATTAAATTGATCTGACATGGTGAACAGCTGTGCTGCCAATGCCTTCTCATTGAAAAGTGCTTGTAGACTTGTGACATGGTATGCCCATATGCACACACAAAACATAAGTCATAACTAGTCTCAGTCTGGTTTTTTTATATCATTATTTATAGTGTTTTGATATTTTATCAATTCATGCTAGTTTCATCAATTTCTTGGTATGCAGCCAGTGAATTTTAACCATATTGATACTAAATTAAATAGCCATGTTTGTATTAAAATTTTAGCAAGAACCTTCCAGTATTTTTTAATACTCTAATTGAAGACTCAAGTCTTCTTTGTTTTGGAGAATAGGAGGTTTTATGTCTGTTTTGTATTAGTGCCTGTCTTTGTAATTCCTTATGTTCAATCATGATCTGTAATCAGGGGCATTCCTGGTCACTGATACTACCCATTTTTTTGAAAATGTGTAAATGATAATGGCCTATTTTTTTGGACTGTTATAACTGTACTAATGTAGGATGTGTATTTCTCCCTTACATGTATCTGTAGGTGTAGGAGAGATCTATCTAGTTACTTTAGGGTGTAGGATATCTGTATTCCCTATTGGCATAGTCAATTTTGATGTTACAAAAAATATAACTGAATGACACTTCACATTTTATAGTTAGATGATGTCACAGTAGCAGGGAGGCTTGTATAGACAGCAGACTTTTAAACTGAATAATATCTTTATTTTCATTTTGGATTTTTTTTAAAAAGGTCACAATATGATGTAAAAGGAGTAAACTGTACGTACCAGTAGGTGTTAGGGATATGAAAATTGTACCCCAGTGATCTCCTTATCCCTCATGTACTTCCATGTAGACTTGCAGACTGATTGAAATATCTGAATTCGACCTGTCTGATGTCGTTAGGATGAACCTACCTTTTCTGACATTGCTTTAAAATGAATTATAATTTATGAAAGTGTATCATCTTGGAGATAAGAAAATTCTTACCAAGAGTGTAGAGTTTAGGTGAGAACCAAGTCATTGCTGAGGCTCTAAGCCC
>NW_018482054.1:0-1643 GCF_002113885.1 Mizuhopecten yessoensis | reverse complement strand
ACTTTCGGTAAAAATGACACCCCCAATGATCATATATACGAGTATGATCATAGGGGTGTCATCTTTAATAAGTCCAAATACAGCTGTAACAAAGTATCAAGTCCCTGTGGTCTCTCCAGGCTGTTTGACACAGGGACGTGCCACTGAAGTTATTTTATAGCAAGTGACATGTCTCTGTGGTGTATAACATGTTACTGAACCGTACCCTTGATATATTTTAGATGATCGCTGTGACCGTATTTGTCCTCCTCCTGGCCGGAGTACAGTTGTCCGCTGGTCACGACTGTGTTGATAGGTCCATTCTCTTGGAATGTAAAAGACAGACCGAGGATCGCCTCAGCAATTGTTTCCAAGTTTGTAATGCCGCCTTTGGCAAGAAGAAGACTTCATGCCAGCTAAAATGCTACCAAGGGCCTGAGGGCTTTCCGACGCTGGCTGCTTGTTTCAACTGAGATTTGTTGTGTGTTTACGAGCCTAGCTGCACGTACCTAAAGAGGAGACACCAGCATACAAGAGACCACTATGTAGCCAAGAACTACAGATCACACTAAAATTCACGTCACTAGCGACTAAACGAGGCTGCATCAATTTAATGTTAAACGATTTTTATATTTGAACAGTTAGATTTCAACAATATCATGTTCAAATGGAATTTCAGTGTTTTTGAATAAAGTTCAGTGTCTATACCTGGAATCCCTTTTGATTCATTTTTTTTGTAACAAGAGTTCCACAAAATTATGTCTGATCTTTTGAAGAATTAATGATGAAATTCTGGACCAAGCAGATAAGAATCCGAACACCACACGTGATACATGTATTTAAAATAGATATATCTATGTACGTACTGTCCAATATATATTTATGATACACACACAGCTAAACACAAAACCATAAAATTGATGACGATAAAGTTACTGAACCAGGAAATTCAGCCAAATTCATGATGTAATGCAGTTATATTAAAATATAAAATTAACGGGGACGCCACCGGAAAAGAGTGATCCTGTGTCAGGCTTTTGTGAAATTCATCGCAGTCGAGACAAAACTACCTCCGTTCTTAGATACTCAGGAGAGCTCAACAAATATATGCTATTAGATGGTTTGAAATGGGTAATCCAAGGCGTCAATTAGGCCAGAGACGTATTATACGTCTCTGGATTAGGCTAGGACTACGGCAAGGTTCTTTTATTTCTGGTTACCAGTTCACAAAATTTGTTATACGGATTGCTTCCCTTTGTCCACTTTTCCTAAAAAATATGTTTTACATGGTTCACATGTACCGGAGAGAAATAAAAACAGTTACAGCTATTGTAAAACCACGGACTTAGTCTAATCTAATTCCGTGGTAAAAATAAGCACATGAAGTCCCCTTTTCTTCATATCATACCAATCAAACACAAAATTTCAAAGATTCGCTCAAATACTGCGGGACAAAGGGACAATAGTGATAATATTAATTCCTTTGGTGGTTGTATGAAAAAGTGTGGTCTTCACTGATCATGATGGAGTTATTATATATATAATTATCACCCGCTCAACGAGTTGGCGGGGGATATAGAAATGGAATCCGTCCTTGCGTCCGTCCATGTACCTGGTTTAGAAGAATTGCTCTCATCTGTATCTTGCCTTCTACAAGCGCTATG
>NW_018482053.1:0-1641 GCF_002113885.1 Mizuhopecten yessoensis | reverse complement strand
GGTCCTAATCCCTGACCGTTTACCCCCTCCCCACCCTCCTCCCCTTCTCCTCATTACTATGTTTCCTTGGTCTTGGTATAGATTCTGATGGCTCTGACCTAATATTCCCTGACAGAGGCGTGCTATATTACATACATATTTTGTTTCGGTGAATTTAACTGGGTTGGACATCCAAAGGAAGAACATAATTGTAGTTGACGTACAAATCAATAGACGGTGCACAATACATATGAGTTATACCAACACTGAACCAGTATACTACTGGGTTTGTGCTCTAGGTGTGTGTGGACTTAATACTCTGACACTCACGGTATTGATGCAGTCTCGTGAGCTATTGTAGTGTAAGTTTTGGGTTTCCATTAGCTTGGTCAGACAGATTGTGCTGGTTCTATGGGCCAATATACACACAGGCATTTATTGTTGTCCCTCCCATTCCATTATAATATCAGAAAATAAGTACATGATTACTGAGTGTACTTTAGATGTATGACATACTTTTATGAAATATTGCGAAACTTCTCCTGTACCGATTCAATTTTATGTGTACCATTTAAATTTGCTAATTACATTTTAAAATGCAGCCTTGAAATATTTCAACAATAAAAACAAACTTAAGCTCCTGCCGAAGGACTCTGTTCAGGGGAGACAACTCCCATCAGTTTCCTTACAACAAGTTTTAGAGCATTGTCATTCAATTTTATTTGTTCATCGGGTATAGAGGCACTGTAGACCTATGTAGGCCGGTATGTAGAACATGTCTGCTTGGTCCGGGTCCAGGGTGCGATGGGGGCTGAACCGCAGTTTATTGTGGAGAATGACCTCAGCAGCAAACATGTGGGTATCTCTGGTTACTGTACCCACGTTGTTATCCGTGATTTCTGGTCCCATACCGCAGTGATCAAGGAAAAAACATTTTGGTTTTTCCGAGTCAAACAATTCACAATGTCTGTGTTTAACTTGCTTGGTAAATTGTAGATGTAAAATTTGAATTTTGTTTCTGAAGGAGATCGATGATATTGTTCCATTCTATCAGAGAAGTGAAAATTATTGGTGTAAGAACATTTCTTCAAATCAAAATGGTTTTGCAATATTGAATTTTCTTTCTGTTGAATGGTTTGCTTAGTAATACGTGCTGTTGAATTGACAATTATAGATTGTCGGGGTTTTGCACTAGGAAGTTCTTTATTATGAGGTACTGTTAAATTTTGGTGTGTATGCATATGTTTTGATGTTTTGTCGAGTGGTTTTTGCAAGGAAGCTGAATTGGCTGTTGTTTTCAAGGAGGTTGAATCGGCTATTTCACGTTGAGCTGATGTTGTATTGACCATTTTGTTTCTAGGTGAGATAAAATTACCAATCTTTTGGTGGGTTGATAAAGAATTTTCCTGATGATTTTCAAAAAAGATTGAAGAGAAGTTTCTTGTTAATCTGTCTGTAATAGAAATGGTTTTTCATTGAACCCGATCCCTTGGTAGATTCTCTTTTATGCTACTTTCAGTAGAACTTCTGAAAAGAAAAAAAGAAAAAGAAAGGAAGTTCTTCAGTGGGTGCTGTGAAGCACATGTGCAGAATGTAATATCATTCCTTTACATAGGATTAACCCTTTCACCCCTAGGTAACTTTAGTAGACTATACCATACA
>NW_018482052.1:0-1641 GCF_002113885.1 Mizuhopecten yessoensis | reverse complement strand
CAACTTCAGTTATAGTCTCATAAGATGAAGCTGCTATTGGCAGTATTTAAGTAGTAATATAGAAGGGCTTACCAAATGTAAATATTGAGTATTAACAACAGCAATAATGGATAATATGTTACTGGAAACCATAGCAAACATAGACAGACGGAAAAGGGTAATTATTAGTGTGCTGCATTGGACACAAACATGATGATTAAAGGAAGGATGGCATGTTTAAAAAGAAGCCATTCACACGCTTGACTGGGAAACCTGACCATTAACATGATGTTCAATAAAACACAATACCCACCGACAGAAACAACTGCTTGCTGTTCAGCTTGTTCTCCACAGCCTGTTAAACTCGGGAACTTTTTGGCTGTCTCTAGCGCAAATTCCTTCATTTCAGGAGACCCTGTGAAAATGCATATACAGTATTCTTAAATTTTCCTTTACTGCCTCATTCAAAAGATTGACGACCGGCCTATTAAAATCTTTTTCAAAGATAAAATTCCTTTATCACTAAATAAACCGAAAGTATGTAATTAAATTAACATTAAAACATCTAAAGCGAAGATGGATGGGTTGCATTTACAAGCCACCTACATGGCAAATACTTGCTTTTTAACTATCGGAGACATCAATTTCGGTAACCATGGCAAGTGAGATGCATACATAACCATGTCTGAATATCGCGTATAAATGAATTAGTTGCAATTGTCATAAGACCTTTATGAAGAGTTCACTATCCAGAAATGTTTATATCAAACAGGCATTACCCTTTATGTAACCATGCTTATAATTTTTGGAAACAAAGTGACAAACATAACTGCATGCTATCATGATCATTTAATATCAAATTTGATTACACTGTAATCAATATCATGTTCTGCTCATGCATATAATATTATTTTCAAAGAAACCCTAACCCTAACAGCAGCTGACCACATCATTTTCTGTGTTCTCAACACAGCCAGCCAGTGTCATCCTAGTATAGCCTTCATTATTTCAAGGTTTCATCTGAAAGGCAACTTATCTTGTATTACAAGACTTAATAAGTTGATATTTCAAAATATCCCTATTGTTACATAATAATTTAACTCGAAAGTCAATGCACTTTTCCTTCTGGTTGTACCGTAGTACATTTTTTTCTCATTTTTCGTACCAACTTGTTTACCTACAAAATAAATTTTAAATTTCTTCATGGAATGAGAAAATAACAATTTAAAATACATCTACAAGTGGGAATCCAATGGTGACAGACTTCAAATGCATTTGAATTTTTTTATAATGAAACTTAAATAATTACTGTGTTCTTTCTCAGGATTGAAGAAGCCCACTGTTTGGGATAAACTTGTAGACATTTCCTAGTATAAGAAAACGAAACTGATCCAAAGTCTACATTATTCGGATTGAAAATGCTAAGACGGAATAAACTTGTGTTTGATTGGACTTTGGTATTATTTTTAGGCTTTCACGGATTGCTGTCTCTCACATGAAACCTTAATGGCATTGGTCTGTGGTTGGTCAAGGAAGAATACAATCTCATTAAAATCAGATGTTAATAAAAAAAAACGCTATTAACATGAAGCTAGACATGAGGTATATATGAAGCTTGACATGGGACATGGTGGATATATGAAGCTAGACATGGGACATGGT
>NW_018482051.1:0-1639 GCF_002113885.1 Mizuhopecten yessoensis | reverse complement strand
GTCAGCCGTGGGTACAACCTTAACACGTCAGCCGTGGGTACAGACCTTTGACGTTAGGTGCCTTTATATGTTAGTTGTTGATTAAAAGCCTTGCGCATGGGTTTAGCTACTGTATTTATATATAATGTGACGCACCCACCCCCACTACCTCTCCGCTAAATTTTCTACCCTCTCCCTCCCCTCCTCCCCTCCTCCCCTTTCTCTGTCCTCCCGCTCTGTTTATGTTACGTACTAAATCTCCTCGTGGATTCCCAACCCCTACCGTCACTTCCACGACCTGTTTGTCTCCTCAAGCGAAGGATCACGCTACCATTATACGGAATTAGGACCTGATTTCAATCAACACGACATGTTAATATATAGCATTCAGGAATTACAGGCTAATTTCTAGATGCAATATAAAAGCAATTTATTTGTCTTTGTGCCACGAGAAAGCCAACACAAATACTTTTCTGACAGGTATTTGTTCTGTTAATGTACGTGCTACTGTGAAAGTTATGGTAAGTGAAATCCCACTCGGGTGTCTTTTGTACACCGCAGAATACATTTTATGTCGTTGTATAGATTAAAATCCTATGTATTTTTACAGGACAGCGATGAGACATATACGTATTATAGGCTCGGGTAAAGCAATTATAGATGTATAATGAAAAACTATTATAGCAGAAAGGAAAACAACGTTTGATATCAGAAAATCTCTTTAATATTGTATTAAATAGGAAATTTATCTAAAGGAGCAAGTTTTGAAACGATTTCCAAACCGTAATTTAATCTCGTCGCAAGTTAACACGATCTGTATATTATAGTATACTCTTACAGCTAACAACCACAGATATCGTTTACATTTTTTTTCTATTTTTCATCCTACCCCACTTCACTATCTCATATACCTCGGTTTTCGATATGTAGATTTACCGTCAAATAGCTGAAGAATTTTAAGAGATTGTACACTCTAAATCATACATTTATGTTCTAAAAAACTTACGAGCTAGGATATCGAATGATTGTCAGTGTCAAATAAATAAAAATCACCCCTTACGTCGTATTTGTTATTTGTTTAGTTCAAATATATATCTTACTATCATGAGGAGTAAACGGACTGAACAAAAATAATGTGAAGTTTAAACTTTGATAAAACGAAGAAAAGATTAAAAGAATAACCGTATCGAATATTAGAACCAGAAAATTATGTTTTTATAGAATGTTCACAAGTGTTCGTGCATGTCTCCTTTACTGGCCTCCTTTTAACTATAGCACAAATGTATAGTCTGTGTATAATTGTGTGAGCTATGTGTAGAAATATGATTGATGTGTATATTATTTGAAGGTGATCATTTAATAATCCGGACCATTTACATATTGTTTTAGATGTTAATAGTTCTAAGAAGAAATTATTTGTTATTCGAGAGGCTCTTAAGGAAGAACACAGTCGGCGTGATATCCAAGAGATATAAAAGATGCTGATTACTGACCAGAACCGGAATAAAAAGCTCTCCTTCAGTGATAAGGTAAAAATAAAGATAAAGTTACTTCTAAAGTTATTTTTTCGCCCTGAGAATACAAACAGCACTGAAAAACAACCCAATAAGTGTATCATTGACCCATTCAGTATATCGCTGCCCAAGTCTGTGTATCACTG
>NW_018482050.1:0-1638 GCF_002113885.1 Mizuhopecten yessoensis | reverse complement strand
TGTGTACGTCTCCAAAGGAACACTGACTATTGTATTAAATGTGCACATATGTAAGGAGCATATTGTCTTTCGACTCATCATCGTCAACAGGTGATTTAAACATCTGCACAGTTCAATCAATTATAGTTTAGTGGTTTAAATACTTCTGCTCGCGTGTTTAACGTATAGTCTGGCTATGACTTGATTGCAGCAGAATAGTGAATCGGATTAGTGTTTTCTTACACGCATTTAAATGGCGTTACACTTTTTGACTGATCAGGTTAACAGATATATATTGAGTTTAAAGAAAAAATATACAGCAAAACGTTGTCAGTGCTGTCATCTTGGTAAGAGATCATGATAATATACTGACCACTCAGACACGCGACAGGACCAGTTCGGACAGTGATCAAACTATTACATCACTGCTCTCTGATGCGCTGACCAGTTGTGATATCTCTATATCAGAGGTGACAGCCGAAGTGTGCCCCTATTGTGAGTAACCATTAGGTAGATAACGATCTCTACCCCCGGGCTGGCTCTACTGACCACACTGACCACAACGTCCTTCTCTCAGGCCATTATTGGTCACAACCTAGGTCTATAAATTGTCATTAACCATTATTACCTTAGACATGTAATTATATAAACTAAATATATTACGGAATATAAATTACACAAACGCCTCTGTTATTTTACAGAAGTACCAAACTTCCAGTAAGTTCAAGTAGCGAGTCCCTTCCCGCCACCTACAATACATACCAGCACCGTTTCTACAATTTAATCACTGTTTCAAATCAAAAGATGAATTGTTAAAATGAAGACAAGCCACATCCTTTTGAGCATTGCAAAGTGTAAAGTTTTGAGAAGCCGGGACCTGATCCGGATATCAAATCGATTGTTGTTGGATACGTGGAACACGTGTCATCCACTAATTTCACACTCGTCTTGTCCTTTGTTCGCTGTCCCCGTAATTTGATTTCGCCCCCCGCGGGAAGTGTCTGTAAGGGCGTTAGCGTTATTTCAGTCTGTGTATACTAAATTGGTCACACCAGGGTTCGAAACCCTAGCTTACGTAACAAGTGGTCGATTTCCTAATTAAAACAGCCATTACTGAGCGGGGTACCGGGGGACTAAATTGTTCCCCGATTAACAAAATATCGCTATTTATTAATTCAGAATCAAACAATGATTAGATAATATATTAACTGATATAACCTGACGTCATCCGATAACCCCCGAAAACAACCAAGATCCCAGGGGAGGTAATTCAATCATTTGTGAGTGATTAAAAAGTATTGTATAAACAAATCAGAAGCAAGACAGGAAACAATCATTCTATATAACGGCGATGGTGAGGATGTTAAGGTAGTGATGACGGTTTGAGTAGACATAGAGCTACGTGTCAGCTCTATACCATGAGATAAATTACCTGTTACCTACCCGGGTAAACACCATTAGCCACTGAGACGATCACCTTCGGCAATATTAGGAGTCAATCAAAATTGACAATAGCGATGACGCAATCTTACGAACGATCTTTTGATGACGAAAATCCACTTTTTTATTATATTATCTTGGAAATCTCCATAATTATCAATGTCAGTATCTGACAATACAAAGGGAGATGAGCGTGTTAATCACCTTACTGACAAGGAA
>NW_018482049.1:0-1636 GCF_002113885.1 Mizuhopecten yessoensis | reverse complement strand
TAACGTCTACAAAGGTGATATTTCACAGTAATAGAGAAGTATTTGTTTCATACTGGGTCGTATGTGGTAGTATTGGGTGGTACTGTGTAGTATTGGGTAATTAGACGCGCCGCAAGACTAATATAATCCTTTTGTAAATACAATACAATTTGTTGAAACCAAAATATGAGCCATTGTGCTCTAACGTTACCTGGTAAATCTAAGCTATTATCCTACTTTCAGTATGAAATTTTCTTCGTAAAATAAGTAATTAACACATTAGCTATGCAAACAGAAACAAGGTTAGAAATCAAAACAGTATTTCCATGAAATCTCGTAGGGTTCCTACCGATAAGTTCTGCAACCGCACTAAACGCCCAAGTGTGACTGGTTGAATTTCCATGGAGATACGCAGGACTAACCTGAAATAGATTTAAAACAATGCGTTTACCTCAATTCACTTATTCAGTCAAACTTTTAAAAATCTAAAGTTCATAATTCCCGCAATGTTTTGAAACTTACTCGGCTCGTTTGGATGCCCGATGGATAACGGGCAGCCATTTTTGTTGTATACTGAGGCACGAACAGAAATTTACAATGTCGACTACTAAGATACAAACTTATCAGATAAAATAATGAGTAAAGCTTAAACAATAATCCATAAAGAAAACACATCAAACTATTATTGATTTTACTTATAGTGTTTCAAATAGGATATGGGAAATTTAAAAAAAATGCGAAAGAGAAAACGTATTCTTGGATATGAAAGTAATTACTTCGAGTCTCGTATAGTTTCACTTTGTCAACTTCCGGCATGTGTTAGCCATGTGATTGATGTCAACATGTCAACATGAACTTATGAAGTGTTATAGCTACTCCTAGATTTGTACATTTGATGGTATGACTACATGGCTAGTAATCAAAGCAAAGCCAGTCGTACATTACGAATACGGAGAAGAAAGGAGAAATCATCACCGATCCCATATATCAACCAAGAATATATTGCATTGTGCCAGTGGATGAAAAGAAACCAATTTGTCCCAAAGCATCCTTTCTTGAGCTCGGCCGTTTTTCAGAGTGAACTTCTATTTTAGTCTGTTAAATATCAGAGAATTCTTTTTTAATTTGATGTTTTATTAGAACTGAAATTGAATGTATTTCAAGGAAATATAGTTCCTAATATAACTGTTTAAATAGTAATGACATTTAAAAAATAACTTTCCTAATGTTACACTATGCTAAGTTGTATGTGTGCACATTCTAAATTTAAATAACATGCATTTCACAAGTAACTTACTTAAACTCTATGTTATCACAATCTAGTTTGCTGCAAAAACATAACTGTTCAAGTTCTATGTGAAATAGCCCATTATAAGGAACACATCAAAAATGTAAAAATACTAATACCCCAGCTTAGCAAAGGTACGTTGGGCTAAAGTCCCGGTCGGTCAGCAAGGTCGCAAACGCATTTGCAAAATTGGTCCAACATACGAAAACGACAGTTTAAGGACAGTATAATTTGCAACGTTAGCCAACATTGGCGCAACAGTTGAAATACAACCAATAGCATGCAAATATCAAAGATGCTACTTCGTTCAATTTTCAAAATAGGCTCGATATATGTGTTTCTTTATCATCAACATTATTTTGAAATGTC
>NW_018482048.1:0-1635 GCF_002113885.1 Mizuhopecten yessoensis | reverse complement strand
GGGTTTCTCTATGGTCATGCTCTAGTTCCCCACCACTACAAATACAGGTAAACACTCGGTCGCTATTGATCCACGTTTAACACAGGTACACACAAACGTTAGAAATACGTTGGACGGAACCATGACAACACGTACAACAAAAACCACCATATGATTAAAGCGGAACGTCTGGTATTTCTAAATAGTACGTACATCCCACCTCGTACACACACACATATCCATTTACTATTGAAATGCCCCTCCATGCAAATACAGATCGGACCGTAACAATAGTATACAGTATATTCATAAAAAGGGCAAGAAAGGTAAAGTTGACCAAAACTAAAACCTTTCAATCATTTGGTTGAAAACACTTGCGGGCAATGTCAAAAACAGTAAAACCACGGAATTAGATTAGATTGCTATCTAAGTCCGTGGTAAAACATAGAAAGAATTCGTTTACTTGGAATATTAAAGCGAGATTCCTACATTTTTCAAATTCACCGAAACGAATTTACCGTCTGGTTTCTATTCATTTGTAAAATATTGGGAAACTGGGTTTAAATAAACCTGTATTTTGTTCAGTGACGGGACGCATTATATAGGGTAAGTTCGTCCGTCAGTCAACGTTGGCCTGTCCGTAAATGTATGGGATATAGACACGTAAGTCTGTTGGGTCATATATCTTAGGTGTGATGTCCAGTCTTCTCTTATCTAAATCTGCCGGGCTAGGTGTAATAATATACCCATATCTACAGATTATACATTTTTCAAAACAATTTACCCACTTTACAAAATACAGAGAAACGTATTTATGTAAGATAATATACAATGCAGTTGTTCATTAAATAAATCATACGATGACAATCTGGAATTATTGAATGTTATGTTAATGTCAATCATATCATGTGGACAAAAACTATTGAACATTATTATAATTAGTGCACATATTTGTTTTACAAATAAACAAGACTACGTAACGTCAGAATACTTAGGTGTCGCTAAGCGATGCTTTATTACGATAGCATGCTGATCAAGATACGCATTTCTGCTGAACTTCATGATGTTTGAGCAAAAAATACTACAAAATAGAATACAAAACAAGAACCTTAGGTCTTTTCACCAGTTGGTGACGCCATAATTATATATAATTTCATCCCCAATTGTATGGCTGTTGCACATTATCAGCAAATTCTATCGCGACATTTGACATTTTTATTTCATCTTCCGGGTCAATATTGATTCATGATTGGTTGTTCGAAATTTGCACAAAACATGTTTTTGTCACTCAACAGGTCCAAAGTATCCTCAATATGACATTTTTTCTTTACTTTTAAAACTCAGTAGCATCCAGATTTTGATAAAATGAATATGTTATTCGGCAATTCTGATCGAACTGAAAACTAGAACTATGTAATATAAAGTTTTTAAAACTTCAGTGTATTTAATTGCGAATATAAATCAAACGTCACTCATAAAATGTTTATTGGGTGTAAACTACAGCATTATTACTGCCATATGTCTATAATGATATTGCAAAATATCACAAGTTCAAGGTCAAAAATCTTTTAAACTAATGTACATTTGAATTCTCCGCCTCTCCATAAGGTGTTCAACCAAATTTAGTGAGAGTTTTCACGTGTATTTCTGATTCCA
>NW_018482047.1:0-1635 GCF_002113885.1 Mizuhopecten yessoensis | reverse complement strand
TGATAATATCTGTATAATTCAGGATGATGCCCTCCCGTTCTTGACCCATTCTAGTTTTCTAGCATTAATCTTGGAGCAGAGTTCGTTTAATGAAATATCTAAATATAGAACATTTATCATAACACGTGTTTGTCTTCTTTCATCTGTCCTGTTACTAAATATATCACGCGTGCATTCACAGGGTATTAAACTAGCACGTGCAGTGAACTCTTGCAAAGTGGGAGGGGAATTCACTTCGTTCTGTCATTATAATGAAATAGATATGTTTTGCTGCGATTTTAATTGAACACTCCAACAACAACAACAACAACAACAACAACAACCAATAATCGTTTTTAAAATCACTACTGAAACAGGAACTGTTTTCTTTGCAACGTGAGACTTTAGAATCAATTACTACACAAAGGACCAACAAGGAAGGGGCTCCACAACTTAGTATTGATGTTCTAGACCCTCTTAACCTGGTACCTGTAAAAGTTTTTATTTGTTTCGTAAAATAACGAGGCATTGATGATTATGACCTTCTATTGCCTGATAAAAGATTTATTAGTCTCGCCGAAAAGAGGTCTTGATAGTTGAGGGGTTGATAAAGTTATACCAGTTTCGAAGAAAACGACGACCCGTATTGCTGGTTTAGATATCCCATTTCACGTGAAAAAATTGATTACACTCGCTGAAAACGGGGTGTCTTATTGATGGTTTAGACCCCCAATTGCCTGGTGAAAGTTTCAGTAGTATCATAGATAACGGAGGACACTCCCGAGGCCTTGATAACACCGACAGACAACGTATGACTCAAGATGAAAGAATTTTGTGAGAACTATAAAAGGGGGAAAACCGTAATATTTCAAAAGTACAGCGGTCGGCAGTCTCTAACAACGACGTGTTGTGTACGAGATCAAACAGGAGATGAGGAAATGGTCGTTTTATTTAAATTATTTGAAATTATTTTGTTTCTAGTTACCTGAATACGAAACGAGGTTACTATGTACATGTAGATACAGAAAATTACAACATCCGGGTTCCAGGTGAGGGATGAGATGACATAACATAGATGGTAAAGACCACAGGGATCTAAGAATTGTTACAACGGCTGTGTCTGGAACTCAACAAATGTGAGTCAAATAATAGGCGTTTCAGGGATTTTAATACCATCAATGGGTTTGTATTTTTACCGGGGCTTGACCCAAACCCCTAATACGTCTAATAGCAGGTCCATAAGGTCCCTGTGTGTTCCAGATTAGTGACGAGGTTCGTATCACAGTATGCTTATGCATTTTCTCAAACAAAACTGATACAAAAAGTAAAAAGAAGCTGTATGTGTCAAGAGACACATAGCACACAGGATAACAACAACAGGCAATTGCGATCGATCTTCGGCACTCTCCGTAAACGAGGAAACATGTTTACGAAAAGTGCCGATGGTTCCCGATAACCTCGGCTGACATAAAAATCGAAATTCGCCATGAAAATAAAAGTACACCACCAAGTACACAACAGAAACTTATTACTTATATATGCTAATATTAACACATATCCGTCCGGGTATTATTTAACCCTTTCACCCCTATGTAACTTTAGTAGACCTTAATTACCATGCATTGATATGGATGAGTCCATTATGGTCTACAGTGG
>NW_018482046.1:0-1635 GCF_002113885.1 Mizuhopecten yessoensis | reverse complement strand
TTTTTTTTTCATTTTGATAAATTATGAGACACTGACATGAATGTTGTGTTATCTTACGATTCACCATACTGTGCTTTACGCATAAATAATGAGCAAATCCGTCTCTGCTAAAACGATGCACAGTAAACCATTATACGCTTCCATTTTTTCAGTGTATCAAACTGATTTGTTTGTATTACTGTTATTATTTTTTTCACCGAATTTCAGGCTCCTGAGCTTCCGGTAAATTCTACTCTGTTACGCCTAGTCGGCGTAGCTACCACAGACAACAAGACTGGTTTAACGAGACTTTGTTACGACCTATTCATTAGCGCACGGCCCATTCTAGACTGGATTACCTGTCTCGATTCTTATTTTCTCCGCTAGGTGGTCGTTAATTAATAATAACAGTAGGCAAAATAAACAAAACAAAACAAATATTATACGCTTTTATTTTTTCAGCGTATGAAAACGGATTTGTTTGTATTACTGTTATTAATGACAGAATTTCAGGCTCCTGTGCTGCCGGTAAATTCTACTCTATTACGACTAGTCGGCGTAGCTTGCGCAGACAACAAGACTGGTTGAACGAGACTATGTTACGACCCATACTCTACTGGATGTATTCTTATTTTCTACGTCGTTGAGATTTTGTAGCAATCTGGGGTCTTTATGGCACATTGGCAAAAACCGGAAATTCCCGACAATGGCCGATTAGTTCCGAAAAGAGTCAATCACTAAAATGTTTGGATCAAAGCTTGCTAAAGCCCGCATATTTCAAGCGTTTTCCGACCGCACCTTACACGCTTTCCCCGGACAAATATTGCTGAGGAAACTGCACAGTAAAACTGATCATATTCTACAGGGATATATACACAATGTTTCATCAATGAAACAGGGTACTAAATTCATCAGTGATGTACTTTAACTGTTCGCTTCAGACTGACCGAACGTTCTTTTCAGACGTCGTTGCTTTCTCAGCAGAACATAGAACGCCACTTGGTAATGTCAATATATTTTTAGAATGTATTTTAAAGATACGTAAAGATCTTTTACCATCTGGGACCATAGAATACAAACATGTTAGACAGTGTATATACATATTCCAGATATATTAGCACTCTTATGGTACTCTCCATATTTACTATTGGAGGTTTTTCGTGACTTGTATACAATTCTTTTGCGATAACCTATAATGCTACAGGAATAGTTAGTTTATTCTTTTTCAGTATATCTTATCTGTTGTTATATTCATACGATTATCCAGGTAATGGACGGACACTTTATATTTCAGTTATAAAGGTATGAAAGGTCATTCACATCTACAAGCAATTACCCTGTAAACTTTAGTTATTCAGAACAAGTCATGTAAAGATTTCAACATGTTTGACCCCTGTGACCTTGAATATGTGCAAATGTCATTAATTTAAACTTACTTTGAAGCCCTCTAAACCGGAATGTTTAAAGTTTTTTTTTAGACATTTCACCCCTGTGACCTTGAATATGAGTAAAGGTCATTCACTTGAATGGTTGTTCAGAATGAGTTGTTTAAATATTTCAACACATTTGACGCCTGTGACCTTGAATATGTGCAAATGTCAATCATTAGAACAAACTTGTAAGCCCTTTATCAAAGTATGCTATGGCCAAATATCA